>NW_028296864.1:0-283116 GCF_055471065.1 Atractosteus spatula
AACCTGTTCCCACACACCCTGGCCCCACTACCATTAGAATATACACAAAGCACTGAAATCTTTCGAGCTAATGATCAGGTGACCCGAGAGAGAGCGAGAGAAACACCAAGGGGTGCGGAACCAGGGAACTATTTACATGGAAAACGGGCGATCTCCCCAGACTGTCCGCCCGTTTCACTGTTACCTGGATACCTCTTTATTTCGAACTCACTAACACTGATTTTTAGTTTAGAAGGATTCAAGTAGGGTTTTAGATGAAAGGCAGCGACCTTAATCAAGCCCAAATCATAATTGAACCCATTCAGAGCCTACATTACATTTTAGCGTTTCATTCTGAGCAGAAGACCCTCACACCTGAAGAAGGCTTGCGTTTTCTCTCTTCTCTTTTAAGCATGTGTACAATGTGTAATACAATTACAATGTGTAATTACAATGCTGTAATACAATTTGAATCGTATGAGGGTGGGGGGGAGGTGTCTTTCGCTGGAAATCTCGCCTGCTTCTACTTTACGAGTACAACCCCCTCTCTGCCGGAGTGCTGGCTGTGACGAATTAAACCGGTTTCACAGGTTTCAATCACAGACCATGTGACATGGGAGTCAGGAAACTAACACACAGCGCCACCGGATTTGATAACACTATAAAAACGCTATAAAATAATGTGACTAGGCACAGAACAAGTTTACAGCACAGTACAATAATAAATGCTGACCATGACTTTAGAAGCATAAATTGCCTTACACTCAATTTAAACACAAGCTGTCTTTAGCCCTCTAAGCTGGTTCATACAGAAATGTAGAGATCCAGGCTCAGAACACACAGCTTCATTAGCGAAAACATATGCAGGACAACTAGAGAAGACGTTTTACAGAGGATGGATTTTTAGAAACATCCCATCAGTGACATCACTGAAGTCAACTCCTAGGTACTGTAACTGTCGTGTGGATAGTTTCACAAGAATCAGACAAAGGTTTAAGCATCGCTTGTTCTAGATAAAACTGCAAAAAAAAACAACAACAACCCATAATGTACTTCTTTGCGGCTCTGTTTGCCCAAATCATATATTCACAACGTGAAATCTAGAAAATAATATTACGTAACCAAAATCCGCAATATGGAAACAGAACCTGTGTAATTGTTGATAGATGATGTACTCGTAACATTTTTTCAAGACGAACTACAACATTTAAAAAATGACTTGTATGTACTTGATATCTCTAATCAATCCACGGGTCCCAGCACAAAAACGAAACTAAAACGCATACCGTTTCGCGCTTCTTATTAGTTGCTCAAAAGTAATTTGACCGTATGAAATGCATAATATAAACCTAGAAACATATACGTGAGCAGTACTTAAGCACTGTAGTATCGGTGTTAAGACATACCTCTCAAATACTGTAAATCAAGTTAAAAATATCTCAAGACCGATTCTGGTCATAATGAAACCATGTTTCGTGTATGTTTTCTTTAAAGTACCAAGACCAGCCATATACTGTATGTTTATGTTCCAAAATTAATATCGTTTATGGCCTTCACACGCGTTGCAGTATGCTCCTATTCTTTTTATGCTCAGCTACTAAGATTTCCCTTCAGTGGTAAAATTAGATATGAATATTCAATACTTAAACGGGCACAGTTAAGACATTAAATATACATATACATACTGTATACAGTACAGTTTTCATACGGTAATATGTTTATGTTCCTAAATCAATCTCTTTTATGAGCATGTGAAAGGCATGGTGAATCGATTCTCAAAAATTACTGTACTTTGCATGATTGGAAACAAATGCGTGATTGCGAAATGCTGTAGTGTTACTTTTACAAAGACGGTCGATGAAAAAAAGAATGTTGACCAGGGCAATACTTTGAGCTTACACTTACAGCTTGTCCAAGGTCATTCATTATTAATACTATTAGTAATATCTTCGTTAAAGACTTTGATGGCCACAGCTCAAACATGAGAGGTTAAGCTTTATTAGCTCCACCTTGCGGAAATTCCGGATACTATTATTTTGCTTGTCGTATTATAGGAGAATTTACGGTAACTCGCGGTATTTACCGGTAGCTTGCGGTAGACTGCGTACAGCGTACCGCAAAATAATGCGGTATCGCCCGTGCATTTTGAATGGCTGCATCTGTAGGCTGCCAAAAGTCTCCGAAACCAAATTTTGATAGCAGAAAATTCTCACTCGTCCAGAAGTTCCCTTGGGACCCAACATCCAGCACAGAGTGGTAAAAAAGCGTCTTTTTTGAAGAGCCTTACAGCGTGCATTGGTGGTTCAGTGGTAGAATTCTCGCCTGCCACGCGGGAGGCCCGGGTTCGATTCCCGGCCAATGCAGTGGCTTTTGCAGCGAGCGGCTCCATCACTTGCATCCCCTTTCACCTCGCAACTGAAAACCCTCTGAAGCTTAGAAGCTGTGAGCCAGGTCAGCACCCGGATGAGGGTGACCTACAGGGAAAAGCAAAGCTTACAGCTGGAAGCGGTGTTAATGGAGCCAGCGGTGGGGCACTCACCCTGAGGTCTGTGCGGGTCCCAATGCCCCAGTATAGTGACGGAGACGCTGTGTGGTAAAAAGGCGCCGTCTTTTGGATGAGATGTAAATCCGAGGTCATAGCTCTCTGTGGTCATTGAAAGTGACCACCAAAACCTTTGACAAAAGCTCTTGGTAATTGATGGTCTTCAATAATGCTTCTCCTTTAGGTACATTTGAAATCAGCTGAAAAATGCTGTGAAATGGGGGGGCACTTCAGGCCAGTGTAGGATTTGGGATACAAGAACCATTAAACAGCACGAGAAAGCCCGTACACTGAATCGCAGGGCTTTCTATTCAAAGAAGGACAAAAGAAATTTCTCTCAATTCCATTTTTTGCAGCACAGCGAAGACAGCGGGCACGAGGCCTGTTAGCTCAGTTGGTTAGAGTGTGGTGCTAATAGCGCCAAGGTCGCGGGTTCGATCCCTGTTCGGGCCAGGCAGTCTCCTCCGCTCTTGCCAAAACCCGTTACTGTGGTGAGATCGGTGGTTTTGCAAAGACGCCACATACTGCCGACAGACGAGAGTGTTGCGGGAGAAGAGAGAAGTGATGGAAGATTGAAGAGTGTCCTAGGTGGAGCCAAGATGAAGTGTCACAATTGCCTAGGGGAGGATTTCAAATGTTTAAGATGGTAAAAATAACCGGAAGTGATCCCCCAGTCCAGCGCAGTCTGACGTACTTCTGTCATATAAAGTGAAACTAGATGTCGAACTGGAGCCTCACCATTTGCATAAGTGAGGCTCCAGTTATACATCTAGTTTCACTTTAAATGACAAAACTGAAGAGACTTAAAAGAGCTGGAGAGGATTTCTTACAACTTTTGAGCCGGCACAGTTTTCGAAAACGTTTTCTTCACGCTGCACTGTACAACACAGACAGCCAAGAGTCTCCAAAACAAAACGAATTGACAGATAGGAGAAAAGTCCCACTCGTCCTAAAGTTCCCAAAATCCAGAACTGAGCGTAAACAAAGTGTTCAAGTAGCGTGGGAATGCTACCCCTAATCCTAGCTGGAGTTTGAGCGTCTGGTTCAGAGTTTGCTCAAGAGTTTACCTTTCACAGATGCGCAAAGATGAATGTTGAGGGTGCACGCTTCAAGGCGCCTTACAGTGCAGGGAGTGATTAGAGACGATTCGTGACGTGTGCTCGTTCCCATATACCGTACGCCCCGGGTTGCAGTGCTAGGATGACGTCCAATACCGCTTCGGCACGTAACGGCATTATATTCAAGTGCAGGACGTGAGGGTTTTATTTTGTTCGTTTTGTTCTGCTCTGCTCTGCTTTGCTTTGTTTTGCTTTCCATGGCGTTCGTAAGAGGGTCAATAAAAAGGCGATTCCTGCGTCTAACACGAATGTAAGAGCTATTTCAAGTGCGGCTTCTAAAATGCTTGTAGACATTTGTCTGTTGTTGATTGTTTTTTTGGGTCTAACAAAGTGCCATTTTCCTGTCCGGACGGGGAGACTATATCATTCCCACATGAAGCAACCCTTAATTCCTCTGAGGCGTGTCTGTCTGCAAGGCTTGTATTTTGGAAAGGTTTTTTTTTTAATGGAGATCGACTTTGAAAAAGGTTTCCGCCGCCGCCTCGCGATCTATGTGAGATTGTAGCAAGAACGCAACAACGGCGGCGCTCGCTGTAGTTGTGGCCGAATGTTTAAGGCGATGGACTAGAAATCCATTGGGGTCTCCCCGCGCAGGTTCGAATCCTGCCGACTACGGTGTCCTCCTCACGTCGTCGTGTGCCGGCGCAAGCAAGGAAAAGTGCCTTTCTGCTTTTCCTGGTGGTTTTAAAACGCGAGATCGCTTGTACCCGCTGCCTTGGAAAGAAATGTCTACATGTTTACTTGCACATTGTCTATTGTTTGTTTGTACATTGTCTTGATGCACTGTTTGCACTTTGTCTTGTTTTTTACACTTGTTTTACAATCGAGAGACCTTCTGTAAGTAAGAATTCCATTGTACCAGTACCGGTTACATATGGCAATAAAGTTCAAGTTCAAATGCTTCAGCGTCCGCAAACGGCATTTTGCAGCTGGAAGCAGATGGCGACGCTTTTTGCGGTCGCGTGTCTTGTGCCCCATTTCCGGCCTTTAACATCGAATCAATAAAGCTGTTAGAACCGACACCATAGGTGCTTTTCTTACAACTTTTGATCTGACTCAGTTTCGGAATGCAATTCCTGAACACTGCGAGAGACAACCTACAGATGCAGCCATTCAAAATGAGCGGTAAAAACCCGTGGTACAGTAACCAACCCACAGGGCATCGTAGGGCACCGCGGTAAGTGATTGGCTGGCCAAAATGACCGACAGGGGCACTCGTGGTGCATTGGTTGGTAGTGAAAAGATTTAATCATTTAATGTCTTTACTGTGCACATTTCAATCCGCTTAGTTTTGAATATTTATATGGAATTTTACCACTAAAGGGAAATTTTAGTAGCTGAGCATAAAAAGAAGAGGAGCATAACGCATCTGAAGGTCATAAACGATATTAATTTAGGAACATAAACATTACTGTATGTACATAAACTGTACTGTGTATGGCTGGTCTTGATAGTTTAAAGAAAAAATACACACCAGTCTTCCATTTCTCCCTAAACATTTTAAGCATGAAAGTTTTATGAAACAGTACCCAAATATGTGATTGCTGTATAGAATGAATTTTAATTTTTAAAAATGATTTAACACGAAAATTAAGCTGTTTACATCTTCCGCCTGAGAACAGTCACCCGTTGCTTCCCAACGCAGAAACACAGCCACTAACTAGCAAAGAGAGGACATTAGCTAGCCAATATGATAAAGAAACAAATGATTATTTTGTTTATTTCTTTTGCACATTTATTTGAACATTTCCATCGATTGTACAAGCACTTGGAAACTGTCCAATCCCTAGTTCATCAAGCATTTACCGGTCTGGTGCCGGTCTGTGTCTTCTAGGATATAATGCCAGCGAACTCTTGTTTTTATGTCCACTATACCTACGCTGGGCAAACGTTCCGAGGTCAAATTCTTCCAGCACGGGGGTACCTTTAAAGCGGAGACGACGGCACCGACATTTTTTGGCGCGCCTTCTCTTTAAAGCCCTGGCCAAATATGAAGACAGTACGTACAGTTATAATTCAAACGGAATTAAAAACTACACATCCCAGTTACCATGGTGGTGCTTGTGATCATTGCGTTTAACCAATGAAACAGGGCGAAAAATCAGTCACATGACTTTGGGGCAGAGTTTCGAAAGCTTAACCTATCAGCAACAAAGTGAAATTTACACGATAGGCTACCTCAAACTGTCAGTTACACGACTGTGTATGTCGCTTAAGCCACTCCTATTTGGCATTTTAGTTATGGAGGCGAGAAGACGCCCCCCCCCCCCCCCACCTCTGGGTGTCTGATTTGCCGCCATCTTTAACTGTTCGGTGTCCGAATCGGAGTAGCTACGCGTCCGAAATAAAGTTAATCCCAACTACAAAACATATATTTTTGTGGTAAGAAGGCGCAAAACATCAGTATTTACTGCTATTAATTACTGTACGATTTATAGTTGAAATCTGAGCCTAGATATAAAGTTAGATATAAAGTTAAAATCTCGACAAAGTAATGTAGGAAATACAGAGAAAATAAATCCTTTCTGACATCTAAAATCAGTTTCGATCAAGGTCTCTAAAACGAACAAGAAAAAGAGGATTTTCGGAGGGCAATTACGCTGTGTTTATATAGAATAACTGATTTATGAGCAATCTAATTTCTTGTTCGTTTAAAACAGTGAAATGTCAGCTGCAAAAGATCGCACCAGAAACAGCACTCTCTCTGCTTGTCATAGACGTTCAGGAAAGGCTGAATGAAGTCATGTCAAGTACAATAATTCGGTGATCAATAATAACAGTTGTAGGACAGTATATAAGGAGGATAAGGATTTTGAAGTTGACTCGAAATCTGATAGGTAACCAGTGCAAGGACTTGAAAACAGGTGTAATGCATCCCTGATAGGATTCTTGCTGTCATATTCTGAACATATTGAAGATTGCTCAGTGTGGATTTAATTTCCCCAGTGAACAGGATGTGCATTTATTGATTCTAGAAAAAAAGCCTTTCTTGATTTCTCTAGTTCACTTTAAAATAAACTATTATTCCACAATGCAGAGTATTACATGGCCAGTATTTACACATGATATTTGTGATTTAAAGAAATTAACACAAGCAGCTTTTGGAGATTTAAGTGTTGGCTGAGTTATTGCAGGATAAAAGACTAGAGATGTTGGCAAGAAGAAGATAATTTGGGGAAAGCTGAGGAATACACTTATAACAAGAACACTTCCTATTGGGGTTAGGCATACTTTTGATGAAGATGAAGTTAACAGACTAAATGTTTACATAGATACTGAAATAAGGATTGTATTTTAGATTATGTGTAGTTGCTGGCATTGAACTGTGTGTTGGATGCACATGAATTGAAGGAATGGGCAAACATAGCTGATGCGGATCCACAGAGCCAGCATATTAAGATGTTTATAATTAGAGGCAATTTGTTTAAATAACTAGGTATGGATACTGATGTGCAAGAGAGGTGGAAAGGCTGTTTCCTTAAGCCAGCACTATAAAATATTTTATTCTCAGTGAGATGCTGCCATTTCATCGTGGGTTTCTAACACTGTGTATAGTTCCATCCACACAGTGCCTTTACTTCCATCCATTTCTAATCTCTTTATCCAGTACAGAGGATTTGGAGCCTATCCCAGTAAGCAACGGACACAAGGCAGAATACACCCTGGACGTAGCGCCAGTCCATCACAGGACAGACAGACACAAACACACACACACCAGGGCCAGTTTTCCCATAAACCAATTAACTTACCAGTATGTTTTGGAGTGCGAGAGGGAGTCATATCACACATATGGAGAAAAACCATGTAACCCAGAGAGAACATGTAAACCCCACACACACAGGATGGCAGGAATTGAACCTAGGACCCCAGTGCTGCAAGATAGCAATGCTAACCACTTCGCCACCATTATAAATGGATGGATATCTTAGTTATCTTTCTAGTTCACAGGTTTGCATGCATAATTTAATTTTGAAAGCCACTGAGACATCAGGTACTACTGTTGTATTTATGAAAAAGAAACAAAACAAAAAACATACTAACAACTGTGCCATCCTACTCCTTAGTTAATACATTTTATTATTCATAAACAGTTAACATTGTTAGCAAAATATTTTGAATTATATTTAACCCTATTTTTTCTTTAGTTTTGTATTTAACTTATTATATGATAGTCAGACTTAATGTATATTTGAACAATGAAAATATATTTTTACAAGATGCGGGGGAAAGTGCAACAGCTTATTACAGTGCTAAATTTAATATTATTGATTGCTAATAGTTTATGCTAACACCTAACTTTCTTAATTAGATGTATTTAAAACAGTGAACTAAGTGTAACATACTATTCAGAAATACAATCGAAAATAGTTTTGTGGTGTTTGTATGGATGAAACGTTTCTAAAATGTATAACGTAACAAAATTCAAGACGATTAAAATCTGTAATCTTTCCACTTGTAATGTCATTAGACAGAACAACACGTTTCTGGTTTGTTTTAATTAGTATTAGTTAGTAGTTAGTAGTTTTAATTTAATTAGTTTTGCAATTCGCACTGATTCCCTTGCGAAGATATGGACTTAAGAATATTCGTGCCTGGTCAAAAAATGGCATTAAGCACTTAAAATTAATATGGTTAATAATAGTAAACTGTAACATGCTGTAACAAGATCGGTTAAACTGCGAAGAAAATGCTTTCAGAGAAAATGTTTCAGGTGTGAAGAACATAGATCTCCAATGCAATTTCAACCAAACCTGTTCCCACACACCCTGGCCCCACTACCATTAGAATATACACAAAGCACTGAAATCTTTCGAGCTAATGATCAGGTGACCCGAGAGAGAGCGAGAGAAACACCAAGGGGTGCGGAACCAGGGAACTATTTACATGGAAAACGGGCGATCTCCCCAGACTGTCCGCCCGTTTCACTGTTACCTGGATACCTCTTTATTTCGAACTCACTAACACTGATTTTTAGTTTAGAAGGATTCAAGTAGGGTTTTAGATGAAAGGCAGCGACCTTAATCAAGCCCAAATCATAATTGAACCCATTCAGAGCCTACATTACATTTTAGCGTTTCATTCTGAGCAGAAGACCCTCACACCTGAAGAAGGCTTGCGTTTTCTCTCTTCTCTTTTAAGCATGTGTACAATGTGTAATACAATTACAATGTGTAATTACAATGCTGTAATACAATTTGAATCGTATGAGGGTGGGGGGGAGGTGTCTTTCGCTGGAAATCTCGCCTGCTTCTACTTTACGAGTACAACCCCCTCTCTGCCGGAGTGCTGGCTGTGACGAATTAAACCGGTTTCACAGGTTTCAATCACAGACCATGTGACATGGGAGTCAGGAAACTAACACACAGCGCCACCGGATTTGATAACACTATAAAAACGCTATAAAATAATGTGACTAGGCACAGAACAAGTTTACAGCACAGTACAATAATAAATGCTGACCATGACTTTAGAAGCATAAATTGCCTTACACTCAATTTAAACACAAGCTGTCTTTAGCCCTCTAAGCTGGTTCATACAGAAATGTAGAGATCCAGGCTCAGAACACACAGCTTCATTAGCGAAAACATATGCAGGACAACGAGAGAAGACGTTTTACAGAGGATGGATTTTTAGAAACATCCCATCAGTGACATCACTGAAGTCAACTCCTAGGTACTGTAACTGTCATGTGGATAGTTTCACAAGAATCAGACAAAGGTTTAAGCATCGCTTGTTCTAGATAAAACTGCAAAAAAAAAACAACAACAACCCATAATGTACTTCTTTGCGGCTCTGTTTGCCCAAATCATATATTCACAACGTGAAATCTAGAAAATAATATTACGTAACCAAAATCCGCAATATGGAAACAGAACCTGTGTAATTGTTGATAGATGATGTACTCGTAACATTTTTTCAAGACGAACTACAACATTTAAAAAATGACTTGTATGTACTTGATATCTCTAATCAATCCACGGGTCCCAGCACAAAAACGAAACTAAAACGCATACCGTTTCGCGCTTCTTATTAGTTGCTCAAAAGTAATTTGACCGTATGAAATGCATAATATAAACCTAGAAACATATACGTGAGCAGTACTTAAGCACTGTAGTATCGGTGTTAAGACATACCTCTCAAATACTGTAAATCAAGTTAAAAATATCTCAAGACCGATTCTGGTCATAATGAAACCATGTTTCGTGTATGTTTTCTTTAAAGTACCAAGACCAGCCATATACTGTATGTTTATGTTCCAAAATTAATATCGTTTATGGCCTTCACACGCGTTGCAGTATGCTCCTATTCTTTTTATGCTCAGCTACTAAGATTTCCCTTCAGTGGTAAAATTAGATATGAATATTCAATACTTAAACGGGCACAGTTAAGACATTAAATATACATATACATACTGTATACAGTACAGTTTTCATACGGTAATATGTTTATGTTCCTAAATCAATCTCTTTTATGAGCATGTGAAAGGCATGGTGAATCGATTCTCAAAAATTACTGTACTTTGCATGATTGGAAACAAATGCGTGATTGCGAAATGCTGTAGTGTTACTTTTACAAAGACGGTCGATGAAAGAAAGAATGTTGACCAGGGCAATACTTTGAGTTTACACTTACAGCTTGTCCAAGGTCATTCATTATTAATACTATTAGTAATATCTTCGTTAAAGACTTTGATGGCCACAGCTCAAACATGAGAGGTTGAGCTTTATTAGCTCCACCTTGCGGAAATTCCGGATACTATTATTTTGCTTGTCGTATTATAGGAGAATTTACGGTAACTCGCGGTATTTACCGGTAGCTTGCGGTAGACTGCGTACAGCGTACCGCAAAATAATGCGGTATCGCCCGTGCATTTTGAATGGCTGCATCTGTAGGCTGCCAAAAGTCTCCGAAACCAAATTTTGATAGCAGAAAATTCTCACTCGTCCAGAAGTTCCCTTGGGACCCAACATCCAGCACAGAGTGGTAAAAAAGCGTCTTTTTTGGAGACCCTTACAGCGTGCATTGGTGGTTCAGTGGTAGAATTCTCGCCTGCCACGCGGGAGGCCCGGGTTCGATTCCCGGCCAATGCAGTGGCTTTTGCAGCGAGCGGCTCCATCACTTGCATCCCCTTTCAACTCGCAACTGAAAACCCTCTGAAGCTTAGAAGCTGTGAGCCAGGTCAGTACCCGGATGAGGGTGACCTACAGGGAAAAGCAAAGCTTACAGCTGGAAGCGGTGTTAATGGAGCCAGCGGTGGGGCACTCACCCTGAGGTCTGTGCGGGTCCCAATGCCCCAGTATAGTGACGGAGACGCTGTGTGGTAAAAAGGCGCCGTCTTTTGGATGAGATGTAAATCCGAGGTCATAGCTCTCTGTGGTCATTAAAAGTGACCACCAAAACCTTTGACAAAAGCTCTTGGTAATTGATGGTCTTCAATAATGCTTCTCCTTTAGGTACATTTGAAATCAGCTGAAAAATGCTGTGAAATGGGGGGGCACTTCAGGCCAGTGTAGGATTTGGGATACAAGAACCATTAAACAGCACGAGAAAGCCCGTACACTGAATCGCAGGGCTTTCTATTCAAAGAAGGACAAAAGAAATTTCTCTGAATTCCATTTTTTGCAGCACAGCGAAGACAGCGGGCACGAGGCCTGTTAGCTCAGTTGGTTAGAGCGTGGTGCTAATAACGCCAAGGTCGCGGGTTCGATCCCCGTTCGGGCCAGGCAGTCTCCTCCGCTCTTGCCAAAACCTGTTACTGTGGTGAGATCGGTGGTTTTGCAAAGACGCCACATACTGCCGACAGACGAGAGTGTTGCGGGAGAAGAGAGAAGTGATGGAAGATTGAAGAGTGTCGTAGGTGGAGCCAAGATGAAGTGTCACAATTGCCTAGGGGAGGATTTCAAATGTTTAAGATGGTAAAAATAACCGGAAGTGATCCCCCAGTCCAGCGCAGTCTGACGTACTTCTGTCATATAAAGTGAAACTAGATGTCGAACTGGAGCCTCACCATTTGCATAAGTGAGGCTCCAGTTATACATCTAGTTTCACTTTAAATGACAAAACTGAAGAGACTTAAAAGAGCTGGAGAGGATTTCTTACAACTTTTGAGCCGGCACAGTTTTCGAAAACGTTTTCTTCACGCTGCACTGTACAACACAGACAGCCAAGAGTCTCCAAAACAAAACGAATTGACAGATAGGAGAAAAGTCCCACTCGTCCTAAAGTTCCCAAAATCCAGAACTGAGCGTAAACAAAGTGTTCAAGTAGCGTGGGAATGCTACCCCTAATCCTAGCTGGAGTTTGAGCGTCTGGTTCAGAGTTTGCTCAAGAGTTTACCTTTCACAGATGCGCAAAGATGAATGTTGAGGGTGCACGCTTCAAGGCGCCTTACAGTGCAGGGAGTGATTAGAGACGATTCGTGACGTGTGCTCGTTCCCATATACCGTACGCCCCGGGTTGCAGTGCGAGGATGACGTCCAATACCGCTTCGGCACGTAACGGCATTATATTCAAGTGCAGGACGTGAGGGTTTTATTTTGTTCGTTTTGTTCTGCTCTGCTCTGCTTTGCTTTGTTTTGCTTTCCATGGCGTTCGTAAGAGGGTCAATAAAAAGGCGATTCCTGCGTCTAACACGAATGTAAGAGCTATTTCAAGTGCGGCTTCTAAAATGCTTGTAGACATTTGTCTGTTGTTGATTGTTTTTTTGGGTCTAACAAAGTGCCATTTTCCTGTCCGGACGGGGAGACTATATCATTCCCACATGAAGCAACCCTTAATTCCTCTGAGGCGTGTCTGTCTGCAAGGCTTGTATTTTGGAAAGGTTTTTTTTTTAATGGAGATCGACTTTGAAAAAGGTTTCCGCCGCCGCCTCGCGATCCATGTGAGATTGTAGCAAGAACGCAACAACGGCGGCGCTCGCTGTAGTTGTGGCCGAATGTTTAAGGCGATGGACTAGAAATCCATTGGGGTCTCCCCGCGCAGGTTCGAATCCCGCCGACTACGGTGTCCTCCTCACGTCGTCGTGTGCCGGCGCAAGCAAGGAAAAGTGCCTTTCTGCTTTTCCTGGTGGTTTTAAAACGCGAGATCGCTTGTACCCGCTGCCTTGGAAAGAAATGTCTACATGTTTACTTGCACATTGTCTATTGTTTGTTTGTACATTGTCTTGATGCACTGTTTGCACTTTGTCTTGTTTTTTACACTTGTTTTACAATCGAGAGACCTTCTGTAAGTAAGAATTCCATTGTACCAGTACCGGTTACATATGGCAATAAAGTTCAAGTTCAAATGCTTCAGCGTCCGCAAACGGCATTTTGCAGCTGGAAGCAGATGGTGACGCTTTTTGCGGTCGCGTGTCTTGTGCCCCATTTCCGGCCTTTAACATCGAATCAATAAAGCTGTTAGAACCGACACCATAGGTGCTTTTCTTACAACTTTTGATCTGACTCAGTTTCGGAATGCAATTCCTGAACACTGCGAGAGACAACCTACAGATGCAGCCATTCAAAATGAGCGGTAAAAACCTGTGGTACAGTAACCAACCCGCAGGGCATCGTAGGGCACCGCGGTAAGTGATTGGCTGGCCAAAATGACCGACAGGGGCACTCGTGGTGCATTGGTTGGTAGTGAAAAGATTTAATCATTTAATGTCTTTACTGTGCACATTTCAATCCGCTTAGTTTTGAATATTTATATGGAATTTTACCACTAAAGGGAAATTTTAGTAGCTGAGCATAAAAAGAAGAGGAGCATAACGCATCTGAAGGTCATAAACGATATTAATTTAGGAACATAAACATTACTGTATGTACATAAACTGTACTGTGTATGGCTGGTCTTGATAGTTTAAAGAAAAAATACACACCAGTCTTCCATTTCTCCCTAAACATTTTAAGCATGAAAGTTTTATGAAACAGTACCCAAATATGTGATTGCTGTATAGAATGAATTTTAATTTTTAAAAATGATTTAACACGAAAATTAAGCTGTTTACATCTTCCGCCTGAGAACAGTCACCCGTTGCTTCCCAACGCAGAAACACAGCCACTAACTAGCAAAGAGAGGACATTAGCTAGCCAATATGATAAAGAAATAAATGATTATTTTGTTTATTTCTTTTGCACATTTATTTGAACATTTCCATCGATTGTACAAGCACTTGGAAACTGTCCAATCCCTAGTTCATCAAGCATTTACCGGTCTGGTGCCGGTCTGTGTCTTCTAGGATATAATGCCAGCGAACTCTTGTTTTTATGTCCACTATACCTACGCTGGGCAAACGTTCCGAGGTCAAATTCTTCCAGCACGGGGGTACCTTTAAAGCGGAGACGACGGCACCGACATTTTTTGGCGCGCCTTCTCTTTAAAGCCCTGGCCAAATATGAAGACAGTACGTACAGTTATAATTCAAACGGAATTAAAAACTACACATCCCAGTTACCATGGTGGTGCTTGTGATCATTGCGTTTAACCAATGAAACAGGGCGAAAAATCAGTCACATGACTTTGGGGCAGAGTTTCGAAAGCTTAACCTATCAGCAACAAAGTGAAATTTACACGATAGGCTACCTCAAACTGTCAGTTACACGACTGTGTATGTCGCTTAAGCCACTCCTATTTGGCATTTTAGTTATGGAGGCGAGAAGACGCCCCCCCCCCCCACCTCTGGGTGTCTGATTTGCCGCCATCTTTAACTGTTCGGTGTCCGAATCGGAGTAGCTACGCGTACGAAATAAAGTTAATCCCAACTACAAAACATATATTTTTGTGGTAAGAAGGCGCAAAACATCAGTATTTACTGCTATTAATTACTGTACGATTTATAGTTGAAATCTGAGCCTAGATATAAAGTTAGATATAAAGTTAAAATCTCGACAAAGCAATGTAGGAAATACAGAGAAAATAAATCCTTTCTGACATCTAAAATCAGTTTCGATCAAGGTCTCTAAAACGAACAAGAAAAAGAGGATTTTCGGAGGGCAATTACGCTGTGTTTATATAGAATAACTGATTTATGAGCAATCTAATTTCTTGTTCGTTTAAAACAGTGAAATGTCAGCTGCAAAAGATCGCACCAGAAACAGCACTCTCTCTGCTTGTCATAGACGTTCAGGAAAGGATGAATGAAGTCATGTCAAGTACAATAATTCGGTGATCAATAATAACAGTTGTAGGACAGTATATAAGGAGGATAAGGATTTTGAAGTTGACTCGAAATCTGATAGGTAACCAGTGCAAGGACTTGAAAACAGGTGTAATGCATCCCTGATAGGATTCTTGCTGTCATATTCTGAACATATTGAAGATTGCTCAGTGTGGATTTAATTTCCCCAGTGAACAGGATGTGCATTTATTGATTCTAGAAAAAAAGCCTTTCTTGATTTCTCTAGTTCACTTTAAAATAAACTATTATTCCACAATGCAGAGTATTACATGGCCAGTATTTACACATGATATTTGTGATTTAAAGAAATTAACACAAGCAGCTTTTGGAGATTTAAGTGTTGGCTGAGTTATTGCAGGATAAAAGACTAGAGATGTTGGCAAGAAGAAGATAATTTGGGGAAAGCTGAGGAATACACTTATAACAAGAACACTTCCTATTGGGGTTAGGCATACTTTTGATGAAGATGAAGTTAACAGACTATATGTTTACATAGATACTGAAATAAGGATTGTATTTTAGATTATGTGTAGTTGCTGGCATTGAACTGTGTGTTGGATGCACATGAATTGAAGGAATGGGCAAACATAGCTGATGCGGATCCACAGAGCCAGCATATTAAGATGTTTATAATTAGAGGCAATTTGTTTAAATAACTAGGTATGGATACTGATGTGCAAGAGAGGTGGAAAGGCTGTTTCCTTAAGCCAGCACTATAAAATATTTTATTCTCAGTGAGATGCTGCCATTTCATCGTGGGTTTCTAACACTGTGTATAGTTCCATCCACACAGTGCCTTTACTTCCATCCATTTCTAATCTCTTTATACAGTACAGAGGATTTGGAGCCTATCCTAGTAAGCAACGGACACAAGGCAGAATACACCCTGGACGTAGCGCCAGTCCATCACAGGACAGACAGACACAAACACACACACACACCAGGGCCAGTTTTCCCATAAACCAATTAACTTACCAGTATCTTTTGGAGTGCGAGAGGGAGTCATATCACACATATGGAGAAAAACCATGTAACCCAGAGAGAACATGTAAACCCCACACACACAGGATGGCAGGAATTGAACCTAGGACCCCAGTGCTGCAAGATAGCAATGCTAACCACTTCGCCACCATTATAAATGGATGGATATCTTAGTTATCTTTCTAGTTCACAGGTTTGCATGCATAATTTAATTTTGAAAGCCACTGAGACATCAGGTACTACTGTTGTATTTATGAAAAAGAAACAAAACAAAAAACATACTAACAACTGTGCCATCCTACTCCTTAGTTAATACATTTTATTATTCATAAACAGTTAACATTGTTAGCAAAATATTTTGAATTATATTTAACCCTATTTTTTCTTTAGTTTTGTATTTAACTTATTATATGATAGTCAGACTTAATGTATATTTGAACAATGAAAATATATTTTTACAAGATGCGGGGGAAAGTGCAACAGCTTATTACAGTGCTAAATTTAATATTATTGATTGCTAATAGTTTATGCTAACACCTAACTTTCTTAATTAGATGTATTTAAAACAGTGAACTAAGTGTAACATACTATTCAGAAATACAATCGAAAATAGTTTTGTGGTGTTTGTATGGATGAAACGTTTCTAAAATGTATAACGTAACAAAATTAAAGACGATTAAAATCTGTAATCTTTCCACTTGTAATGTCATTAGACAGAACAACACGTTTCTGGTTTGTTTTAATTAGTATTAGTTAGTAGTTAGTAGTTTTAATTTAATTAGTTTTGCAATTCGCACTGATTCCCTTGCGAAGATATGGACTTAAGAATATTCGTGCCTGGTCAAAAAATGGCATTAAGCACTTAAAATTAATATGGTTAATAATAGTAAACTGTAACATGCTGTAACAAGATCGGTTAAACTGCGAAGAAAATGCTTTCAGAGAAAATGTTTCAGGTGTGAAGAACATAGATCTCCAATGCAATTTCAACCAAACCTGTTCCCACACACCCTGGCCCCACTACCATTAGAATATACACAAAGCACTGAAATCTTTCGAGCTAATGATCAGGTGACCCGAGAGAGAGCGAGAGAAACACCAAGGGGTGCGGAACCAGGGAACTATTTACATGGAAAACGGGCGATCTCCCCAGACTGTCCGCCCGTTTCACTGTTACCTGGATACCTCTTTATTTAACTCACTAACACTGATTTTTAGTTTAGAAGGATTCAAGTAGGGTTTTAGATGAAAGGCAGCGACCTTAATCAAGCCCAAATCATAATTGAACCCATTCAGAGCCTACATTACATTTTAGCGTTTCATTCTGAGCAGAAGACCCTCACACCTGAAGAAGGCTTGCGTTTTCTCTCTTCTCTTTTAAGCATGTGTACAATGTGTAATACAATTACAATGTGTAATTACAATGCTGTAATACAATTTGAATCATATGAGGGTGGGGGGGAGGTGTCTTTCGCTGGAAATCTCGCCTGCTTCTACTTTACGAGTACAACCCCCTCTCTGCCGGAGTGCTGGCTGTGACGAATTAAACCGGTTTCACAGGTTTCAATCACAGACCATGTGACATGGGAGTCAGGAAACTAACACACAGCGCCACCGGATTTGATAACACTATAAAAACGCTATAAAATAATGTGACTAGGCACAGAACAAGTTTACAGCACAGTACAATAATAAATGCTGACCATGACTTTAGAAGCATAAATTGCCTTACACTCGATTTAAACACAAGCTGTCTTTAGCCCTCTAAGCTGGTTCATACAGAAATGTAGAGATCCAGGCTCAGAACACACAGCTTCATTAGCGAAAACATATGCAGGACAACGAGAGAAGACGTTTTACAGAGGATGGATTTTTAGAAACATCCCATCAGTGACATCACTGAAGTCAACTCCTAGGTACTGTAACTGTCGTGTGGATAGTTTCACAAGAATCAGACAAAGGTTTAAGCATCGCTTGTTCTAGATAAAACTGCAAAAAAAAACAACAACAACCCATAATGTACTTCTTTGCGGCTCTGTTTGCCCAAATCATATATTCACAACGTGAAATCTAGAAAATAATATTACGTAACCAAAATCCGCAATATGGAAACAGAACCTGTGTAATTGTTGATAGATGATGTACTCGTAACATTTTTTCAAGACGA
Organism: Atractosteus spatula; assembly: GCF_055471065.1. Classification (NCBI taxonomy): domain Eukaryota; kingdom Metazoa; phylum Chordata; class Actinopteri; order Semionotiformes; family Lepisosteidae; genus Atractosteus; species Atractosteus spatula. The sequence goes on from NW_028296864.1 coordinate 17,949, forward strand.
ACTACAACATTTAAAAAATGACTTGTATGTACTTGATATCTCTAATCAATCCACGGGTCCCAGCACAAAAACGAAACTAAAACGCATACCGTTTCGCGCTTCTTATTAGTTGCTCAAAAGTAATTTGACCGTATGAAATGCATAATATAAACCTAGAAACATATACGTGAGCAGTACTTAAGCACTGTAGTATCGGTGTTAAGACATACCTCTCAAATACTGTAAATCAAGTTAAAAATATCTCAAGACCGATTCTGGTCATAATGAAACCATGTTTCGTGTATGTTTTCTTTAAAGTACCAAGACCAGCCATATACTGTATGTTTATGTTCCAAAATTAATATCGTTTATGGCCTTCACACGCGTTGCAGTATGCTCCTATTCTTTTTATGCTCAGCTCCTAAGATTTCCCTTCAGTGGTAAAATTAGATATGAATATTCAATACTTAAACGGGCACAGTTAAGACATTAAATATACATATACATACTGTATACAGTACAGTTTTCATACGGTAATATGTTTATGTTCCTAAATCAATCTCTTTTATGAGCATGTGAAAGGCATGGTGAATCGATTCTCAAAAATTACTGTACTTTGCATGATTGGAAACAAATGCGTGATTGCGAAATGCTGTAGTGTTACTTTTACAAAGACGGTCGATGAAAGAAAGAATGTTGACCAGGGCAATATTTTGAGTTTACACTTACAGCTTGTCCAAGGTCATTCATTATTAATACTATTAGTAATATCTTCGTTAAAGACTTTGATGGCCACAGCTCAAACATGAGAGGTTGAGCTTTATTAGCTCCACCTTGCGGAAATTCCGGATACTATTATTTTGCTTGTCGTATTATAGGAGAATTTACGGTAACTCGCGGTATTTACCGGTAGCTTGCGGTAGACTGCGTACAGCGTACCGCAAAATAATGCGGTATCGCCCGTGCATTTTGAATGGCTGCATCTGTAGGCTGCCAAAAGTCTCCGAAACCAAATTTTGATAGCAGAAAATTCTCACTCGTCCAGAAGTTCCCTTGGGACCCAACATCCAGCACAGAGTGGTAAAAAAGCGTCTTTTTTGGAGACCCTTACAGCGTGCATTGGTGGTTCAGTGGTAGAATTCTCGCCTGCCACGCGGGAGGCCCGGGTTCGATTCCCGGCCAATGCAGTGGCTTTTGCAGCGAGCGGCTCCATCACTTGCATCCCCTTTCAACTCGCAACTGAAAACCCTCTGAAGCTTAGAAGCTGTGAGCCAGGTCAGTACCCGGATGAGGGTGACCTACAGGGAAAAGCAAAGCTTACAGCTGGAAGCGGTGTTAATGGAGCCAGCGGTGGGGCACTCACCCTGAGGTCTGTGCGGGTCCCAATGCCCCAGTATAGTGACGGAGACGCTGTGTGGTAAAAAGGCGCCGTCTTTTGGATGAGATGTAAATCCGAGGTCATAGCTCTCTGTGGTCATTAAAAGTGACCACCAAAACCTTTGACAAAAGCTCTTGGTAATTGATGGTCTTCAATAATGCTTCTCCTTTAGGTACATTTGAAATCAGCTGAAAAATGCTGTGAAATGGGGGGGCACTTCAGGCCAGTGTAGGATTTGGGATACAAGAACCATTAAACAGCACGAGAAAGCCCGTACACTGAATCGCAGGGCTTTCTATTCAAAGAAGGACAAAAGAAATTTCTCTGAATTCCATTTTTTGCAGCACAGCGAAGACAGCGGGCACGAGGCCTGTTAGCTCAGTTGGTTAGAGCGTGGTGCTAATAACGCCAAGGTCGCGGGTTCGATCCCCGTTTGGGCCAGGCAGTCTCCTCCGCTCTTGCCAAAACCCGTTACTGTGGTGAGATCGGTGGTTTTGCAAAGACGCCACATACTGCCGACAGACGAGAGTGTTGCGGGAGAAGAGAGAAGTGATGGAAGATTGAAGAGTGTCGTAGGTGGAGCCAAGATGAAGTGTCACAATTGCCTAGGGGAGGATTTCAAATGTTTAAGATGGTAAAAATAACCGGAAGTGATCCCCCAGTCCAGCGCAGTCTGACGTACTTCTGTCATATAAAGTGAAACTAGATGTCGAACTGGAGCCTCACCATTTGCATAAGTGAGGCTCCAGTTATACATCTAGTTTCACTTTAAATGACAAAACTGAAGAGACTTAAAAGAGCTGGAGAGGATTTCTTACAACTTTTGAGCCGGCACAGTTTTCGAAAACGTTTTCTTCACGCTGCACTGTACAACACAGACAGCCAAGAGTCTCCAAAACAAAACGAATTGACAGATAGGAGAAAAGTCCCACTCGTCCTAAAGTTCCCAAAATCCAGAACTGAGCGTAAACAAAGTGTTCAAGTAGCGTGGGAATGCTACCCCTAATCCTAGCTGGAGTTTGAGCGTCTGGTTCAGAGTTTGCTCAAGAGTTTACCTTTCACAGATGCGCAAAGATGAATGTTGAGGGTGCACGCTTCAAGGCGCCTTACAGTGCAGGGAGTGATTAGAGACGATTCGTGACGTGTGCTCGTTCCCATATACCGTACGCCCCGGGTTGCAGTGCTAGGATGACGTCCAATACCGCTTCGGCACGTAACGGCATTATATTCAAGTGCAGGACGTGAGGGTTTTATTTTGTTCGTTTTGTTCTGCTCTGCTCTGCTCTGCTTTGCTTTCTATGGCGTTCGTAAGAGGGTCAATAAAAAGGCGATTCCTGCGTCTAACACGAATGTAAGAGCTATTTCAAGTGCGGCTTCTAAAATGCTTGTAGACATTTGTCTGTTGTTGATTGTTTTTTTGGGTCTAACAAAGTGCCATTTTCCTGTCCGGACGGGGAGACTATATCATTCCCACATGAAGCAACCCTTAATTCCTCTGAGGCGTGTCTGTCTGCAAGGCTTGTATTTTGGAAAGGTTTTTTTTTTAATGGAGATCGACTTTGAAAAAGGTTTCCGCCGGCGCCTCGCGATCCATGTGAGATTGTAGCAAGAATGCAACAACGGCGGCGCTCGCTGTAGTTGTGGCCGAGTGTTTAAGGCGATGGACTAGAAATCCATTGGGGTCTCCCCGCGCAGGTTCGAATCCTGCCGACTACGGTGTCCTCCTCACGTCGTCGTGTGCCGGCGCAAGCAAGGAAAAGTGCCTTTCTGCTTTTCCTGGTGGTTTTAAAACGCGAGATCGCTTGTACCCGCTGCCTTGGAAAGAAATGTCTACATGTTTACTTGCACATTGTCTATTGTTTGTTTGTACATTGTCTTGATGCACTGTTTGCACTTTGTCTTGTTTTTTACACTTGTTTTACAATCGAGAGACCTTCTGTAAGTAAGAATTCCATTGTACCAGTACCGGTTACATATGGCAATAAAGTTCAAGTTCAAATGCTTCAGCGTCCGCAAACGGCATTTTGCAGCTGGAAGCAGATGGCGACGCTTTTTGCGGTCGCGTGTCTTGTGCCCCATTTCCGGCCTTTAACATCGAATCAATAAAGCTGTTAGAACCGACACCATAGGTGCTTTTCTTACAACTTTTGATCTGACTCAGTTTCGGAATGCAATTCCTGAACACTGCGAGAGACAACCTACAGATGCAGCCATTCAAAATGAGCGGTAAAAACCCGTGGTACAGTAACCAACCCGCAGGGCATCGTAGGGCACCGCGGTAAGTGATTGGCTGGCCAAAATGACCGACAGGGGCACTCGTGGTGCATTGGTTGGTAGTGAAAAGATTTAATCATTTAATGTCTTTACTGTGCACATTTCAATCCGCTTAGTTTTGAATATTTATATGGAATTTTACCACTAAAGGGAAATTTTAGTAGCTGAGCATAAAAAGAAGAGGAGCATAACGCATCTGAAGGTCATAAACGATATTAATTTAGGAACATAAACATTACTGTATGTACATAAACTGTACTGTGTATGGCTGGTCTTGATAGTTTAAAGAAAAAATACACACCAGTCTTCCATTTCTCCCTAAACATTTTAAGCATGAAAGTTTTATGAAACGGTACCCAAATATGTGATTGCTGTATAGAATGAATTTTAATTTTTAAAAATGATTTAACACGAAAATTAAGCTGTTTACATCTTCCGCCTGAGAACAGTCACCCGTTGCTTCCCAACGCAGAAACACAGCCACTAACTAGCAAAGAGAGGACATTAGCTAGCCAATATGATAAAGAAATAAATGATTATTTTGTTTATTTCTTTTGCACATTTATTTGAACATTTCCATCGATTGTACAAGCACTTGGAAACTGTCCAATCCCTAGTTCATCAAGCATTTACCGGTCTGGTGCCGGTCTGTGTCTTCTAGGATATAATGCCAGCGAACTCTTGTTTTTATGTCCACTATACCTACGCTGGGCAAACGTTCCGAGGTCAAATTCTTCCAGCACGGGGGTACCTTTAAAGCGGAGACGACGGCACCGACATTTTTTGGCGCGCCTTCTCTTTAAAGCCCTGGCCAAATATGAAGACAGTACGTACAGTTATAATTCAAACGGAATTAAAAACTACACATCCCAGTTACCATGGTGGTGCTTGTGATCATTGCGTTTAACCAACGAAACAGGGCGAAAAATCAGTCACATGACTTTGGGGCAGAGTTTCGAAAGCTTAACCTATCAGCAACAAAGCGAAATTTACACGATAGGCTACCTCAAACTGTCAGTTACACGACTGTGTATGTCGCTTAAGCCACTCCTATTTGGCATTTTAGTTATGGAGGCGAGAAGACGCCCCCCCCCCCCCGGATGTCTGATTTGCCGCCATATTTAACTGTTCGGTGTCCGAATCGGAGTAGCTACGCGTACGAAATAAAGTTAATCCCAACTACAAAACATATATTTTTGTGGTAAGAGGGCGCAAAACATCAGTATTTACTGCTATTAATTACTGTACGATTTATAGTTGAAATCTGAGCCTAGATATAAAGTTAGATATAAAGTTAAAATCTCGACAAAGCAATGTAGGAAATACAGAGAAAATAAATCCTGTCTGACATCTAAAATCAGTTTCGATCAAGGTCTCTAAAACGAACAAGAAAAAGAGGATTTTCGGAGGGCAATTACGCTGTGTTTATATAGAATAACTGATTTATGAGCAATCTAATTTCTTGTTCGTTTAAAACAGTGAAATGTCAGCTGCAAAAGATCGCACCAGAAACAGCACTCTCTCTGCTTGTCATAGACGTTCAGGAAAGGCTGAATGAAGTCATGTCAAGTACAATAATTCGGTGATCAATAATAACAGTTGTAGGACAGTATATAAGGAGGATAAGGATTTTGAAGTTGACTCGAAATCTGATCGGTAACCAGTGCAAGGACTTGAAAACAGGTGTAATGCATCCCTGATAGGATTCTTGCTGTCATATTCTGAACATATTGAAGATTGCTCAGTGTGGATTTAATTTCCCCAGTGAACAGGATGTGCATTTATTGATTCTAGAAAAAAAGCCTTTCTTGATTTCTCTAGTTCACTTTAAAATAAACTATTATTCCACAATGCAGAGTATTACATGGCCAGTATTTACACATGATATTTGTGATTTAAAGAAATTAACACAAGCAGCTTTTGGAGATTTAAGTGTTGGCTGAGTTATTGCAGGATAAAAGACTAGAGATGTTGGCAAGAAGAAGATAATTTGGGGAAAGCTGAGGAATACACTTATAACAAGAACACTTCCTATTGGGGTTAGGCATACTTTTGATGAAGATGAAGTTAACAGACTATATGTTTACATAGATACTGAAATAAGGATTGTATTTTAGATTATGTGTAGTTGCTGGCATTGAACTGTGTGTTGGATGCACATGAATTGAAGGAATGGGCAAACATAGCTGATGCGGATCCACAGAGCCAGCATATTAAGATGTTTATAATTAGAGGCAATTTGTTTAAATAACTAGGTATGGATACTGATGTGCAAGAGAGGTGGAAAGGCTGTTTCCTTAAGCCAGCACTATAAAATATTTTATTCTCAGTGAGATGCTGCCATTTCATCGTGGGTTTCTAACACTGTGTATAGTTCCATCCACACAGTGCCTTTACTTCCATCCATTTCTAATCTCTTTATACAGTACAGAGGATTTGGAGCCTATCCCAGTAAGCAACGGACACAAGGCAGAATACACCCTGGACGTAGCGCCAGTCCATCACAGGACAGACAGACACAAACACACACACACCAGGGCCAGTTTTCCCATAAACCAATTAACTTACCAGTATGTTTTGGAGTGCGAGAGGGAGTCATATCACACATATGGAGAAAAACCATGTAACCCAGAGAGAACATGTAAACCCCACACACACAGGATGGCAGGAATTGAACCTAGGACCCCAGTGCTGCAAGATAGCAATGCTAACCACTTCGCCACCATTATAAATGGATGGATATCTTAGTTATCTTTCTAGTTCACAGGTTTGCATGCATAATTTAATTTTGAAAGCCACTGAGACATCAGGTACTACTGTTGTATTTATGAAAAAGAAACAAAACAAAAAACATACTAACAACTGTGCCATCCTACTCCTTAGTTAATACATTTTATTATTCATAAACAGTTAACATTGTTAGCAAAATATTTTGAATTATATTTAACCCCATTTTTTCTTTAGTTTTGTATTTAACTTATTATATGATAGTCAGACTTAATGTATATTTGAACAATGAAAATATATTTTTACAAGATGCGGGGGAAAGTGCAACAGCTTATTACAGTGCTAAATTTAATATTATTGATTGCTAATAGTTTATGCTAACACCTAACTTTCTTAATTAGATGTATTTAAAACAGTGAACTAAGTGTAACATACTATTCAGAAATACAATCGAAAATAGTTTTGTGGTGTTTGTATGGATGAAACGTTTCTAAAATGTATAACATAACAAAATTAAAGACGATTAAAATCTGTAATCTTTCCACTTGTAATGTCATTAGACAGAACAACACGTTTCTGGTTTGTTTTAATTAGTATTAGTTAGTAGTTAGTAGTTTTAATTTAATTAGTTTTGCAATTCGCACTGATTCCCTTGCGAAGATATGGACTTAAGAATATTCGTGCCTGGTCAAAAAATGGCATTAAGCACTTAAAATTAATATGGTTAATAATAGTAAACTGTAACATGCTGTAACAAGATCGGTTAAACTGCGAAGAAAATGCTTTCAGAGAAAATGTTTCAGGTGTGAAGAACATAGATCTCCAATGCAATTTCAACCAAACCTGTTCCCACACACCCTGGCCCCACTACCATTAGAATATACACAAAGCACTGAAATCTTTCGAGCTAATGATCAGGTGACCCGAGAGAGAGCGAGAGAAACACCAAGGGGTGCGGAACCAGGGAACTATTTACATGGAAAACGGGCGATCTCCCCAGACTGTCCGCCCGTTTCACTGTTACCTGGATACCTCTTTATTTAGAACTCACTAACACTGATTTTTAGTTTAGAAGGATTCAAGTAGGGTTTTAGATGAAAGGCAGCGACCTTAATCAAGCCCAAATCATAATTGAACCCATTCAGAGCCTACATTACATTTTAGCGTTTCATTCTGAGCAGAAGACCCTCACACCTGAAGAAGGCTTGCGTTTTCTCTCTTCTCTTTTAAGCATGTGTACAATGTGTAATACAATTACAATGTGTAATTACAATGCTGTAATACAATTTGAATCGTATGAGGGTGGGGGGGAGGTGTCTTTCGCTGGAAATCTCGCCTGCTTCTACTTTACGAGTACAACCCCCTCTCTGCCGGAGTGCTGGCTGTGACGAATTAAACCGGTTTCACAGGTTTCAATCACAGACCATGTGACATGGGAGTCAGGAAACTAACACACAGCGCCACCGGATTTGATAACACTATAAAAACGCTATAAAATAATGTGACTAGGCACAGAACAAGTTTACAGCACAGTACAATAATAAATGCTGACCATGACTTTAGAAGCATAAATTGCCTTACACTCAATTTAAACACAAGCTGTCTTTAGCCCTCTAAGCTGGTTCATACAGAAATGTAGAGATCCAGGCTCAGAACACACAGCTTCATTAGCGAAAACATATGCAGGACAACTAGAGAAGACGTTTTACAGAGGATGGATTTTTAGAAACATCCCATCAGTGAAATCACTGAAGTCAACTCCTAGGTACTGTAACTGTCGTGTGGATAGTTTCACAAGAATCAGACAAAGGTTTAAGCATCGCTTGTTCTAGATAAAACTGCAAAAAAAAACAACAACAACCCATAATGTACTTCTTTGCGGCTCTGTTTGCCCAAATCATATATTCACAACGTGAAATCTAGAAAATAATATTACGTAACCAAAATCCGCAATATGGAAACAGAACCTGTGTAATTGTTGATAGATGATGTACTCGTAACATTTTTTCAAGACGAACTACAACATTTAAAAAATGACTTGTATGTACTTGATATCTCTAATCAATCCACGGGTCCCAGCACAAAAACGAAACTAAAACGCATACCGTTTCGCGCTTCTTATTAGTTGCTCAAAAGTAATTTGACCGTATGAAATGCATAATATAAACCTAGAAACATATACGTGAGCAGTACTTAAGCACTGTAGTATCGGTGTTAAGACATACCTCTCAAATACTGTAAATCAAGTTAAAAATATCTCAAGACCGATTCTGGTCATAATGAAACCATGTTTCGTGTATGTTTTCTTTAAAGTACCAAGACCAGCCATATACTGTATGTTTATGTTCCAAAATTAATATCGTTTATGGCCTTCACACACGTTGCAGTATGCTCCTATTCTTTTTATGCTCAGCTACTAAGATTTCCCTTCAGTGGTAAAATTAGATATGAATATTCAATACTTAAACGGGCACAGTTAAGACATTAAATATACATATACATACTGTATACAGTACAGTTTTCATACGGTAATATGTTTATGTTCCTAAATCAATCTCTTTTATGAGCATGTGAAAGGCATGGTGAATCGATTCTCAAAAATTACTGTACTTTGCATGATTGGAAACAAATGCGTGATTGCGAAATGCTGTAGTGTTACTTTTACAAAGACGGTCGATGAAAAAAAGAATGTTGACCAGGGCAATACTTTGAGCTTACACTTACAGCTTGTCCAAGGTCATTCATTATTAATACTATTAGTAATATCTTCGTTAAAGACTTTGATGGCCACAGCTCAAACATGAGAGGTTGAGCTTTATTAGCTCCACCTTGCGGAAATTCCGGATACTATTATTTTGCTTGTCGTATTATAGGAGAATTTACGGTAACTCGCGGTATTTACCGGTAGCTTGCGGTAGACTGCGTACAGCGTACCGCAAAATAATGCGGTATCGCCCGTGCATTTTGAATGGCTGCATCTGTAGGCTGCCAAAAGTCTCCGAAACCAAATTTTGATAGCAGAAAATTCTCACTCGTCCAGAAGTTCCCTTGGGACCCAACATCCAGCACAGAGTGGTAAAAAAGCGTCTTTTTTGGAGACCCTTACAGCGTGCATTGGTGGTTCAGTGGTAGAATTCTTGCCTGTCACGCGGGAGTCCTGGGTTCGATTCCCGGCCAATGCAGTGGCTTTTGCAGCGAGCGGCTCCATCACTTGCATCCCCTTTCAACTCGCAACTGAAAACCCTCTGAAGCTTAGAAGCTGTGAGCCAGGTCAGTACCCGGATGAGGTATTTTTTTTTTCACGGGGAGCGACTCTGAAAAGGTTTCCCCAGCCACCTCGCACTCGTGTTAGATTATAGGAGGAATGCGGCGGCCACAATCTCGCCGTAGTCGTGGCCGAGTGGTTAAGGCGATGGACTCGACATCCAGTGGGGACTCCCCGCGCAGGTTCAAATCCTGCCGGCTACAGTGTCTGCTGCACGTTGTAGTGTGCCTGCGTGGCAGAGGCGAAGTGCCGCTTCTCCTTCTCTGGTACTATAAAAGCGCTAAATCGCTTGGACCCACTGCCATGGAAATCAATTCTTCAGATAACCACACATTTTGCGTTCGCACGTCTGGTGCTCTACTTATGCCTTTGAAAACCGGGTCAATAAAGCTCAAAGAACCGACACGATAGGTGCTCGTAAAGCACGCAGTAAAGAACTCTTATCAGCGAGGGTTTCAGTGGGTTAACTGAGGAGAAGGCGTGATCGCTAATTGTTGAGTTTTTATTTGGTGTTAGAAACACTCTTACTGTGCATGAAGTGCAACAAATGTAGCCACAGAAATTGCATCGCGCTTTCATTTATGCTATTGCAGACACCAACGTTGCCTAGATAGAAAACCGATAAAGCCGTGGGTTTGCTTGCCGGTCTGAAGGATCTCTCTTCGAATATCTATCATTTGTCAATGGAAGTAAAAGGCGCTGCAATCTGATACGTTCACATTCAAACCCGCAGCTGTTGTTCGACTTTATTTCTTGACTAATTACAACTGAGTGTCGCATGAGCAGTTACGTAAACTTGTCTGCTATATTTGAACACAAATGCCGTTCTTCAATTAAAACTAACAGTACATTGTCAGGGACATTCAGTTATATACAAACAAGAGACAGACAAGAGAATATTTCTACCTTTCATGTGGACTACGTGTTGACTTACTGATCGGAATAATTGAAATGTTCGGGTTCATAGCCGATGCAGTGCGTGCTAATTAGAACAGCAACGCTGGGCTCTCAGCACCGTACTGAGCCCAGGTGCAGTTCATTTACATGAAGGAAATCTCGTACTGGGTACGATTACACCCACATACAGTAAGTAGCACAGGCTACTTAGGGAGTAGCCGGATGCGTTTAAAAGTGACCCGAGCCAGGTAGGAGTCGAACCTACAATCTCCTGATCCGTAGTCAGACACGTTATCCATTGCGCCACTGGCGTCACACTGCACGACTGTAACCCAGTGAGCTCAGCACTGCAACTAGTAAAACATTACCCCCGTTCCATTCTTTTCCAAAAGTGAGAAACACCTGTTTTCTACATTCTGTCTGTTTAAAACCATATCTCTTTAAACCAAACCAAGAGTTTGTCCTTTGCACTGATATTCTGATTCATTTCGATTTCAAAGAAAAAAAAAAAACACTTTCTTCCAAAGCATCATAAAATTGTCCCTTCTTCCAGACTCTACTTCTCTCTTGTAGTAGTACAGCAGACCTTTCCAGGTGAGCAGATCACAGAGTCCGAAATGAGCTTCCTCCATCCAGCAAAGTACCTGAACATGACTCTGTCATCATAAAAGCACCCCTGTAGTAAAGCAATTAAATCCGAAATCAAGAGGGCAATTGCCTACTGAAGTTCAAGAAGTCATCAATTTTAACCTAGCAACACATTAAAGGCTGCATCTATACAAGTACGATTCTAGAAATGCTCACCAGATTACGTTTTAAGAAGGAACTGCGGCTCAGGTTCCGCCGAGATCTAAACTCGGATGGCAGGATTCAGAGTCCAGAGTTTGGACGGGTGGCGCACAGAGGGTCCATATACTGTAGATCCCTCAGTGATCTTCCGTGTGTTCAAACCGCCAGCGTGTGACTCCCCTGTCCCCGTGACCTCATTGCTCTGCTCTCACCTCTGTGCAGCCGAGCCCGACTCATGGTAAAGTGGAAAAAAAATGCCCTCAACGTGTGATTTACTCTGGAGCGAGGACAGATGTCACCTTCTTATCATTGAAGAGGATGTATGTGATGTGGCGACTAGGTTCAATTTTTTATCCTCTTTAAAAGATTAAGGACTGGGTGAGCCTGATTTACCACCCTTTCAGCTAAGAACCCGACGTGCGGACCGTTTAAGCTGCGTAGACTCGGTCGTTTAACTCTTCTCCATTAGCAGGGTTAAGGTTAAAGAAAAAACATTGCTGACTTCTTTTTTGTTTTCCAGCCGCGAGCGCTGATTAGCAAGGTTTGCATTTCATGTTTTGCAAGTTGCATTCTAAGAAAAACAAGTCGTTCAAGACAGGAAATGAATACTTGCATTTAATTAAGTCTAGCCGTAGGCGGTTGTTCATAATGACCAGTCCTGTTCGAGAAGTCAGAACAAAAAAAGGCACCGCTGGGATTCGGACCCGGGATCTCCTGTTTACTAGGCAGGCGCTTTAACCAACTAAGCCACAGCGCGCCAGGAGCGCTGTCCTTTTGCAGCCACTTGGACACACAGCTCAGACACATCTGCATTCGCTGTGCGCTCCGCCTGCTCGCTGAGCAAGTTGCCACCTTTACATACAATAGCAACATCGACACCAAGAGAAAGGATGACAAATGGCTTTTAACTGGAACTTTTCATGTCCAAGGAGCTCAATGTGCTTTCCGTGTACAACAGGGCCACTGAACTCCACACCGGCCACTGAAGCACAGCAGTGGCTTGCTGGCTTGACATCTCCCAAGGAAGATGTTGAAATTGCATGTGGAACAGGAAAATGACCCTCGAGTACGAGGGAAAAAAAAGAAAAAGAAAATCTGGAGCGCGCCAACTCATGTCCGGACAGCCCGGTTTCCTCGGCGAGGTGGCCGAGTGGTTAAGGCGATGGACTGCTAATCCATTGTGCTCCGCACGCATGGGTTCGAATCCCATCTTAGTCGCTCTCCATGTCTGACGCGTGTGCCTGTTCAAAGTCGGCCCTCGGTACTAGAGCAGTATGTTTTCCAGCGGTGGCTGAACATGGTATAGTCGGCTAACGTCGGTATCAGTAGTGCAGTGACAGAAACAGTATTTACGTGCTGCTGCTGCCAAGTGGCTCTGGGTTGAGACCGCGTTTTCACTTACTTGCAACACAAACGGAGAAAGCGTTTTCTGACAGTCTCTCGAGAGACTGCGCTAGGTGTTTAGAGATAGACTTTGTCAGTTCCCCCTGGGATGATGGCCTCTCAAATAGTTTGTGATTCCTCTAGACGTTTATACAGTAGAAGCATGGCTCGTGGCTTAAATTCAAGCTGACCAAGACTAAGGAAACGAGTTAGAGGTCTGATGCAGAACTGCGAATTCAGTGAACGGGAACACTACAGTACATTGCACTGTATGTGTGAGGAAAGCTGCCCCCTTCAGTCCCTTGTCGATCGAACAGAGAACTGTAAAGGATACCGCCAAGAAACTTTAGGATGCTGGTTGGAATCCAGCTCCAAAGAAGCCCCTTTGGGTGTTATGTCATCAAAAAGTAAGAACAACGAATCTCCCTTTGATCAAAAGCGCAACAAAACTGTTTTCCGTGGAGCAGGTTTCAGACCCGTAGACCTGTTTTATTTGTAGGGCAGGCGCATTCCCAAACGCGAATCTCCTGTTTTAGAAATGCTTTGGGCGGCGTGAAGTGAAAATAAGAAATGAACTCCAGATGCACATGGAAGCAATCAAGTGTTTCATCCGAGCTGTTTCAAAGACTGCTCAAGAGCTTTCCTTTCACAGAGGCGCAACGATTAATGATGGCGGTGCACCCTTCAATGCGCCTTACAACTCTAGGGAGTGATTGAGACGATTCGTAGCGTGTGCTCATTTCCCTATATTCCCCGTGCTGCAGTGGAAGGATGACGTACGTTACTGCTTCGACACGTAACAGCATTATATTCAACTGCAGGAGCTGAGGGCTTTCGTAAGCGCGTAAATCAAAGGCAATTCCTGCGTCTAACACTAATGTAAATGCTTTTCAAAGTGCAGTGTGGTGCAGCTTGTAAAATCCTTGTCCACATTTGTGGTTTGTTGATGTTTTTTCTGTCTGCCAAAGTTGCATTTTGACATCCGGACGGGGAGACTTTATCCTTTGAACGTGAAGCCACCTTTAAACCCTCGGAGGCGTGTCTGTCTGCCGGCACGTATTTTGTCAAAGGTATTTTTTTTTTAACGGGGAGACAGACCATATCATATTTTAACGGACCATATCATCTCCTCCCTGTCTGGATTGTTAGTAAGATGTAGACCCCTCTAGTTTTAGGACTTTTTTAATGTTAGTAATGTCATTGATGATGTTAAATCTCCATCTTGGGAATCCAGTTTCCAAAGAATTTTCAAAACGATGTAGTGCTGACTGAGCGGTCCAACACTGGTCACAGATAATAAGATCACATGGACTGTGGTGCTTTCCTGTAATCAAGAAAAATCAGAAAATCCGGCATATATATGGCATAATTTCCAAAGTCAAGTGAAGTATGGACTTAAAATTGTCAAAAGATAAATCATCTTTATAGAGTATGTTATCTGTTTAATATACGTTTACATTGTGATGAAACACTTTTCAAGACGACCATAAACATATGCAGCATGTTTAAGACAGGAATCTCAGTTTAGTTACAAAAACTTTGGCTGATAATCTGTCTGAAATTTCCATTTTTACTGCATGTTATTTAAGGATAAGTACTAACTCATTGACATTCCGTTGATTAAAATAACACTTAACATTAATCACAAATGTATTATTCCAAATAAACTGTAGTAATCAAGAGAAATTAAGAAACTAAAACATAAAGCAGTCTTCTGAGGATGCCAGATGCACATACAGATAGATATACTTACACCTAGGGCCAATTTGACCAGAATCCGTTTAACCACCCACCAATATATCTTCGGACTGATGGGTAGAAACCAGAGCCCCTGAAGGAAACCAAAGCAAACTACGCGATATTACAATTTTTCAGTTTTTAAAACATGTTGCAAATCTAACTTATACATATAATACTCATGTCTGAAATGCATAGAATGCTGACACTCCAATCTTTCATATGCAATGTTTTGCACAAAATCAGCAGCTGAACAGCAGTATGTGACATACTTTTATCCAGTGCCTTTCAGAGCAGAAACATAAATGTGGGCAAGAGTTCTTCCTCTATGGTCTGCTGTACTTTAGCTAGTCACATTTTGGCTGTGGCATGTGTACTCCTGGGAACCCTGGACTGTAATGAATATCAGGCATTATGTAAAAATTAATCATGTGAGCATATTATTGTGTTGAAGCAAAACACAAAGAATCACTTCTAAAACTTCAATTTAACTTCCAGTGTCTGGTCTTGAAATGCTGTCCCATCACCCATCTTCTGACTTCTGGGTGTGTTAATAGATAAATGTCATTTTCTTTTTCCCATATGCTCTTCTCTGCATCATTAAGTACTTGTGGGTCATATCATGTACCTCCTGGCATCCTGACTGGCAGGCGGCTGCTACAGAAAAGTAAAATAAATGATAAGATCTGCATATATTTGTGTTGAAGACAAAAACAAAAGAATTCAACATCTATATACTTTACACTTTACTGTAGCTTTTACAATACGACAATCTTGTCATATTTACAATCATCAATTGTTTTAGGTTGCTTAACTGATTATCTGGAGACACTTGTTCCAATGAACAAACAATGACCTTTGTTTAAGAGACAACTTACATTTTTAAACATTCCTTTAAAGATAAACCTCTGAAAATGTTTTAAATCAAACTTCCAACTTCTTAATTATGTTATAAAATGGCTAAAAAATTATTTAGTCCTTAACCTATTCAGAAAACTTCACTAAAAGGATTAAGGAATTGTTCTCTCTACTCATCTTCAATTCAATTCAATTTATTTTTTATATAGCACCTTTTACAACAAGGTTGCCCAAGGCACTTAACAAAGCAAGTGACCATATATGTTGTGAATACAGAATAGAAAAGACCAGAAGATAACAGAGGAGAGGAACCAAAAACTCCTTAGTAAGGAAAAAAAAACCTCTAGGGTTTATAGAGGGTTAGGGCCCATATCATATCATATCATCTTGTGCGTTCTGTTCTGGGTGAATACAAACGGTGTCATTCATGAAGTGCAATCGGTGCAACATGGCTGGAGAAGAGTGGCAGGCGGACTCTACAAAACAGAAGAAGCACATTGATATGATTTTGTTGAAGACACAATGAGAGAACAACTTCAAGAACTCCATTTGTTGCACTTTTCTATTGCTTTTACATTATGAGAAACCTGTCACATTAAAAGCTGCAGTGGACTGAGGCTGCTTATCTGCTCCAATGCAGTAAATCCTTCAAGAATGTGACCGACTCTGCTGGAAAGTGACACCTGTTAGAGTGAAAAATGTCCTTTGTGTAAGAGACAGGTCTCTATTAATCAGAAATCACAGCTCAGACATACATAGGAGCCACTATAGTTGATAATTGCCTCACAATTTCAAAATCAACTGTGTGTTCTGAATTATTTTTTTTTTCAATTAAACTATTTACAACAGTTTTTGTAAATTTATAATGACATTTATTTTTATCAAATGTCTAACTTCTTAAAGAAGTTTTGAAATATCTCTGTAGTCCAAAAACAATTGCTGTAGTCCTTAGTCTTTTCAGAAACTTTCACTAAAAGGTTTAAGGAATTGTTATCTAGACTCATCCTGTAGGCCCTGTTCTTGGTGTCATTCATGAAGTCCAGTCTGTCTCAGTCAATGTCTCTTCCCAAGCGGTTGCCTGTCTAATGCTGCTGGAAACTCCAGTGTCCGTTCTGGAAATGCTGGGCCATCATCGATCTTCTGACAATGACTATTGCCTTTGTCTGTAAATATTAAATTCATAAATCAGTAATTACTTTAATACATCATCTAAAAAAGATTTGAGAGTTTTTTCAATTTAAAAGCAGATGTCTTACACTGAAAACGATTCTTTGCATTGCGCCACTGATTATGAACTAATTTGAAAACTGTTTTAAGTGGAGTGATCGCTCTTTTAAAACATTCAGATAAAGTCAACAGTTTTTCAAAAGTGGTGACAATTAGACCTCTTAATTCCAAAACTTTCAATAAGAATACGAGTTGGGCAGATGTCTCGCAGTGTTTTGTCTTGGGAATATTTGAGTGGGGTGGCTAATCAGCCTCTATGCTCTTCTGAGCTTCATTTATCTCCTTTTCTACTCTTATCCCCTCCATCTGAGTGGGCCAGATAATCTGCCACGATGCTCTTCTGTGCATCTGTGAGCCTCTTTGTGGCCGTCTCAAATGCCCTCCTGGCAGCCTGGCTGGTGGTGAATTGGAGATGGTATCTACAAAACAAACACATACACACAGTGTATTATTGTTTCCAAGCCACGGACAGTTCGATTAATACATTAAAACAACTTTGTGATTTGGTTTACTTCTCATGCAGTCTTCGCAAGTCGTTTGAAGGATTATAAATTGGCTCCTCCACAGAAGAAATGAAAACATTTTCAGTCTCTGTTCCACAGATGCTATCAGTGGCAGTACAGCGTGGTTTAGTGAAGTAAAGGTGAAATACCTGAAAAAACAGACAAAATGCAGTTATTGTACTTTTCAACTATTGTTGAATGCTGAAGACAGATGTTGGCAATGAACTGGAGAGAATATATCAGCGTAAATTCGACTTACATGTTCCTCTTCTTCACTCAGGGCAAAGCATGCCAGCTGCTGTGAGGAGGTTGTGTGCTTTGTCACTGCTATTATCGCCAGTTTTTGCCCTCTTTGTGACACAAAATCCTTTCTCTGCATCCATACCTGGACCTGAAATCACAAGCAATTCAATAAATAATATTTGATTCAAAACTGCTAATAATCATTTTACAGTAGCAACAGCAGCACCCAGTAATGAAGTGTATGGAGAGTGTTGAGTGTTTCAATCAGTCAGTCTGACCTACTTGGCTGGGTGCTAAGCTTCTGTAGAATGAGGCGGCTGGGATCCCAATGAGGACTCACAAGTAGGGGATGGTGTGGAAGAGAGGTGCAAAAGATGAATGTGAAGGAGAGAAGGGGCTTACATATTACATGAGGAGGTGTCATTAAGAATTATTACGATTTAGTGCTGCTGAGGCTGTTTGAACCTGATGTTTGCCATTCACTAACTCTTGTTTCATATGGAGTTACTGAAAAAAAGTTGGGGTGGAGATCAAATTCCACTCTCACACTTCCACTCTCAAGTGCATTCATTCTGCCTGACTGAAAACAGAGCTGAGAGAATCTTCTCCCTCACCCCACCCTCCAGTCCAGTCTCCCTGTTAAGGCCCTAAGTAACGGGAGCCCACCTAAATGACAGCGATGAGCCCTGACTATCATTGTTATTCTTTCTCTTTATAAATGTCAGATAATAGTGTCATTGTTAGAATTTGACCAAACAACTGAAATATGCACGACTGTCATTCTTACTGTCATATTCTTTATCACCCCTAGGTGCTGCAGGTGCTTCAGCTGGAGAATAGTCTGCAGGTAATACAGCACAAAAAGCTGCTCAGGCATGGTGATGTCTTCAGAGGTGTGTGTCTTCTCCAGTATCCGCTCCACATCTCTCTTTGTAGCCCTCAGCACCTTCCAGCAGTCACTGGCTCTAGGCCAAGGACTCTGCAGCTGTCTGTATCTGTGGCAGAAGGAGTAGTACCATCAACGTCAATTCCCGTCATGTACTGGAACCGGAAACAAACTGGAATCAGAGTTCCAAATGGAAAATACCTCTTTTTGATGACTTCCTGTGAGACATCCTAGCTGCCTTTTTGCTGAATGTCCTTTAGGATGCTCTGAAAGATGATGATGACGTTAGCCAGGCTGCGATCCTCCTTTCCTAGGTTGATGGCATTCAGGATGTATCACAGGAACCGGTTGATGTTTTTTATGTAATTAGCAATGGTTTTGTGAGACATTCCAGTCATCCTCAGTTGGTAAAAAAAAGTACGCATTTTGGGAATGTCCTTCACAAACATCAAGGAATCTGGAAATGTTGTCTATCAAAAAAAATGTTTTTAGGGTTTATTTTTAGAGTTGGCACAATCTCAGATGGGTGAATTCTGTGCTAATAAATTAAAATATGTACTTTGTGAGTCTCTGCCCAGTTTTAAATACCTACCTCCTGAGAGCAGGTTACCATATCTAGGTCCTGTATAAGGTACCGTTTAAACCCAGCCAGGTGAGGAGCATCTAGAACGTGTTTTCTGTATAGTCCATCCCGGGTCACTCTCTTCTGGAGAGCCTGCTGATAACTCTTAACTACTGGGGTCTTGTAGGGATTTACTGGAACAGGACCCAACCCCAAGTCCTTCCAGGGCACCTTCCTGCCGTTTAGCCGCACTTCATTGAATTTTTTCACTTTGACATTTAGAGCACTAGGCAGAAATCACATTGCGTTGACACCCGCCGCGGGGCTTCACGATGCTTGGTTTTAATTAAACAGTCGAATTCCCCTGGTCCTCACCAGTTCTAAGCCAGCTGCTAGACATTGGCCAGCACCCCCCTGGGCAGGAGGGGGTTGACTGATCCACGCCGCAGCTGGGGAGATCCGCGCGAAGGGCCTGGCGCGTGTCCAGATTCGTTGCCATGGATGATGGCTTGCCCCCCTGGCACCCCGGCCATCCTGCAAGAAGGGGATGGAGGTCTTTGACCGGGCGCCCGAGAGTGGCCATGGCACACGGCGCCTCGTCCAGCCGAGACTCACGCCCAGCCCCGCTTCCCAACCCAGCCCGACCAATCCAGCCATAGAGGCAATCCTTATCCCAAAGTTATGGATCTGACTTGCTGACTTTCTTTACCTACATTGTTCTAACATGCCAGAGGCTGTTCACCTTGGAGACCTGCTGCATACTACAAGCTTAAAACTAAATGCACATGAAAGTATAGACTCAGATCTTTCATTTAATTTCTATTATCCCCAGTTTAAAAACTCAGCATCATGTCTGCATCCATAAAAATGTGTGGCCAATGTTTTTAAATACTGACCACATGGATGTGTTTATGTCCCAGTGTGTGGTCCATGCGTGCTTTGTCGCTATGTTCCCCACTTCCTGACCTTGATTGTTCTTCCTCCCCCATTGGCCCATCATTACACCATTGTTTCCGTATTATGTCATCATCAATTAGCTTCTCGGCCAATCAGATTGCAGTTTATTCAGTATATAACTTAGAGGTTTTCAGAAGGAAGAGCCCTTTCATTTGACTTATGTCCTGCTTGGCTTTGGTTTCATTTCGCTTTTGTTTTTTTTGGTGCGTGTGTGTGTGTGTGTGTTTCATATAGCTTCGGCTTTGTTGGTTTGTTGGTTTGTGTTTGTCTCCTTGGACTTTCGTTTGTTTGTGTTATCTTTTATTTAGCCATTACCTTGCTCAGACATATTGTATCAACCTCTGTGTTCTTTTGTACCCTGTTACTTGTGTCCAGTCTCGTTTTCCCTTTGGTATTCGTAGTTCACTTGTGTATTTGTGTGAACTTTTGTGTAGTGGATTAGTTTAGGCTGTTGATTTTTGTTTTAGAAACACAAGTTTAGGACGGGTGGGTGCCTTTTGTCTTGTATGGTTTTGGGTAGCTAGAGCGTTAGAAGATGCATAAGACTGAGTGTTTTGGGTTTTCTTCTGTAGTAAGGTTAGCTTTCCCTCATTTTCTTAGCCAGCTCCATTTTGTTTGTTGTTTTCTTTTCTTTGGCACAGCTTGGAGACGACTCGGAGGGTCATCTGGTCACCGGGGGGACTTTGTGCGATTTTCCCCCTTACCGGCTAGTCTGAATGGTCCTAGGCAGTGGGTCACCGGGAGCACATGGGGCGTCCAGGCCACCACCGGACCTCGCTTAGTCTGAAAGCGCAATAAAAGCTTCGATCGAGGGCTGACTTTCAATAGAAAATAGCGAGGTGGCTGCTCTGCTACGTACGGCACCCTGACCCAGAATTAGGTCATCTGTGAATGATTTATCTCATACTGAACAGGATTACTATTGCAACAACACATCATCAGTAGGGTAAAACTCACCTGTCTCGCGACGGTCTAAACCCAGCTCACGTTCCCTATTAGTGGGTGAGCAATTCAACGCTTGGTGAATTCTGCGTCACAATGATAGGAAGAGCCGACACCGAAGGATCAAAAAGCGAAGTCGCCATGAACGCTTGGCCGCTATAAGCCAGTTATCCTTGTGGTAGCTTTTCTGACACCTCCTTCTTAAAACCCCAAAAGTCAGAAGGATCATGAGGCCCCACTTTCGCGGTCTTTATTCATACTGAAAATCAAGATCAAGCGAGCTTTTGCTCTTCTGCTCCACGGGAGGTTTCTGTCCTCCCTGAGCTCACCTTAGGATACCTGCATTGCCGTTTGACAGGTGTAAAACCCCAGTCAAACTCCCACCTGCTTCTGTCCCCGGAGCAGGTCGTGGCTGGCTCAGAAACAAGAGCCTGTATGGGGCTCGCCCTCCTGCCTCACCGGGTAAGTGAAGAAAAGATAAGAGTAGTGGTATTTCACTGGCAGCGCCCTCAGGAGGGGGGCCTCCCACTTTTTCTACACCTCTCATGTCTCTTCTCAGTGCCAGACTAGAGTCAAGCTCAATACAGTCTTCTTTCCCCGCTGATTCTACCAAGCCCGTTCCCTTGGCTGTGGTTTCGCTAGATTGTATATAGGGACAGTGGGAATCTTGTTCATCCATTCATGCGCATCACTAATTAGATGACAAGGTATTTGGCTATTTTATTTACCAGATTTACTGGTTTCTTTTCCAGGTTCATGGGCCCGTGCACATTGTCATCCAAATGACACCTGCATGACAGCATTTGGGAGATGATATAATCCACCTTTGAGGTTTTGAGTTTTCCCATGCTGATAGTAATCATTACGAGATCCCAAAGTCAGTGATGGGTTATCTAGTTTAAGTGCCATCCAGTCTTTTTTCAGTCCCAGCTTAGGTAGGGCTACATGGGGCGAGAACCTAGCTAGTTGTTAGCGAGGAAAAAGAAGCTAAAGCTGTGATTTTGTTCAGCTGTGAGGTTTACATTTTTCAATTTTTACAATTATTTTTACAGAGTTTAACAATTACATACACTTACATACATTTGTTACCTTTTATTATACCCACGTTTTTTTTCCGCCGATCATTGAAAGGATGTCAAGGGTGTATAGGAGGGCTCTTTGGCTGAAGAGTTTTACCAGGTGTTTCTGTCTTTTTTCTCCAATTTCCAGTCTCTGTAGGACGTTGTAGTTTTTTGCAAACCATTTCCCTCTTGTTCCAACTGGAAAACCGCAGAATGTGACTTTCTCAGCTCCTGCCAACTCTTTTATTTGCTCTTCCAGGGTGTTGTAACAGAAAAATAAGTTCTGATCCCGAGATGAAGTTAAACAGATGAGTTTATTGCATGCAAGGAACAATAAAACCGAAGTCTTGTTCCCGCAAGGAACAACAAAACCAAAGTATTGTTCAAAGTACCGGTACAAAACTTTCATTTTATATAGCCCTTTCCTGTCGCTTCTGACGTAGCTCATTACTATGGTAATAGCCCTTTGCTGCCGCTTCTGATGTAGCTCATTATTATGGTAAAGGGGGGAGGTCACGGTATTTGGACAGTTCACAGACTCTTGGCCAAATGGTCAGGGTTTTAGGTTACCCTCCCTGGGGGTTTCCTAGCTGGCATCTGGAATCCTTATCAGTTATCCCCCTTTCCTGCCATAACTCTAAGCCTGTTACTTAGAAGTCCAGTCCTCATGCAGAAAGGAATCAGTTAACCCCTTCTTCACATCTTGTATCCTTCTCCTTCTTATTTCCTTCTCCATGGCTGCTTTTCCTACCATGTGCAGGTTCTGTTTGTATCTGATTGTTATGTCAGTCACTATTGGCTCATTGTTCTTGGTGAAGATGAGGTCAGGCTTTCTCAGTTCATTGGACGCTGTAAGCCTGATATGTGGCTCTTTTCTGACCTCCCAGTTTTGTTTCTTAGCTTCTTCGGCTAAGATGTCACAGATTTTGTTGTGTCTCTTTATTCTTGTGTTTTGTACGCTGGGGCATTGTCCGAGTATGTGGGAACAGGTTTCAGTTTTTTCCTGGCAATTACGCAGAGTGTTGGGAATCCCCTTTGACCTCTGTTTAGGCACTCCCTGGTGGGGTATACATTGGCCCGTAGCTGTAGGGCTGCAATAAAATGTCTTTCTCTGGAGTATGGTGTGTAAGCCAGGAATTGCTGTCGGGATGATCTTTGAAGTTGCTGATCCCCATTCCTTGAACAGATAGTTTTGTCCAATTTTTGAATTCTTCTTTCCGCCAATTGCAGGGAGTTTAAAATTTTGCTTTTTGTTTGGGGCTGGTCCAAAACAGATTCCTCTGGTAGCAATATTTCTTCTTTCGGGATTGTTAGGGTTGTTGGGTCGGCTAGCTGTGGGATTTTGCTTTCATCACCTCCAGTCTGGATCCAGAGTTTCTGGAATTTTTCTTGCGCTTCATTTGATTGCATTAGAGTGCTGATGATTGAGTCTGTAGACATTGCCATGCGCTGTAGCCTTCAGATTTGGATTGATGGTATCAGGCTGGATAGGTTGATTATCCCCAATCCCCCATCTCTATTGCTGGAGTAGATTAGTCCATTGCATGTAGACTCAGGTAGATTTTTGATCGCTTTCCGTATGAGTCGGTCAAGACTTTTTAGTGTTACTTGATTAGTGTAGGCGTGATCCATTTGGTAGAACAGTCTGGGGATTGTGTAGACATTTAGGATTGTTACCTTCTGTAAGGTTTTAGCGGGGCTTTGTCGATTTTAAGGATCCGTGTTTGTAGCAGATTTATAGCTTCTGGTTGCTTAGTTGTCATCCATGGGCTTATTTTAAGACCCAGGTATTTTTCAGATTCGCTTTGGGTCATCATATGGAGTTTGTTGTTGTTTATGGACCTGTCATCACAGTTGTTGATGACATACGAGTCCTTGGTAGGTGTAATTAGGAACCCGTGGCATTTTTTGGCTTGGACCATCAGTCCTGTTTGTGCGCAGAATTCTTCGGGGATGCAGATGTTTTTTTCCATCCCTTCCCAGCTGTCGCTCAGCAGTACCAGGTCATCTGCAAATGCCAATGTTGAGATGTTTCCAGCCTCAGTATTGAGGCCGCAACCATGTTCTTCCAAGACATTGATCAAGCGATCCTGGGCTATGTTGAATAGTATGGGTGACATGGGATCACCTTGTTTAACTCCAACTTTAATGGAGAATTCTTGTGAAGACTGGCTTTCTGCTTTGATCATGGTAGTGCAGTCATGGTAAGAGTTTTTGATTAGATCAATTATGTGGTTGTCCAGTTCTCTTTGTTGCAGGACTTGAAATATTTGGTCGTGGGCCACAGTGTCAAATGCCTTGGCGATGTCAATGAACACCACTGCAATTTGTTTATGGGTCTTTTTGGCATTTTCCAGGATGTATTGTAATGCTGTCGGATTTTTTTAACTGTGCCAAGTTCTTGGACAATTATCTGATTGATGTTTTTGCCCCTTTATATTTAATTTCCAGTGTTTTCAGTTTTGTCAGTTCTTCATCTGTCCATATCTTGCTGGAGTCTTTGTTTGTATTCAATTCTTGGATTCTTTCTTTGTTCCTGATGTCTGGATGGGCATGTCGTTTGTGTTGCGATAAGCTGGATTTTGATTGGAAGTACATATTACAGATGTTATACTTCCATTCACCTTTTTCTTCAATCATGTCAGTTCTCCCTTTGCATTTGCGGAGATGGCACTGGATGGAGTGGAGATTATTGCTTGTGTTGTTGCATTTGGTACATAGAAACATATTTCATTGTGTTTGAGGTTATAGTGTTGCAGTGCCATCCTCGACCTTCCAGTCTTTTCTTTGCTGATAAGACAGGTTTGATCATCATTTGACAGTTGCATGGTTATGGTCTGGTCACTTAGTCCTCTTAGAAAGGCTGGCTCATTGAGTGACTCATTCACTTCTGGACTATGGTCCTCTTCCTCTTGCAGAGGTGGTGTTAGGCTCTCGTCATTATACTCAGGTGTGTCATTTTCAAATTCCTCCAAAATGTTTATCAGGGAGGGATTGCGTTCTTGTATGAGGCTTTTGAGGTCAATGGTATCGTCAAGCCTCTTTATGGTCTTCTACTGGGATCCGTAGATCACAAATGCATGGTTTATTTTGATCGAAGATGTTTCGGTCGAACGGATGAGTAGACTAACATCGAGCATGACCTGGGCCAAGTCGTCATATGTTGTCTATGTACTCACAGAGATGAGTCTTAACTCTCTTTCTTTGATTCTTGACAGAGGACTTGCTGTAAGGGAACAGGACCCAACCCCAAGTCCTTCCAGGGCACTTTATTTGCCTGGGTGACATGCCATTCAGTATGGTACATCATTAACATTACTCTCCATTTTGAGGTTTCGCCAGTGGGTACTACCCAGTGGGTTGGCAGGCCCACAGGAGGGGTGAGATAATTTAGACCTCATTTGACCTCCACGTACTCAAGAAGAGCAGTGGAATTACCAGGGAGTTAAGAGAGTCAAACCTACTCCTGACGTTTAGCCGCGCTTTAAGTTACTAACACCGATTATAGGGGCTGTGATACTTGTCTTCCTGTTTTTATGTTGCTGTATGACATGTATTATTCCAATGCTTCGAAATATGGTAATGAATATGTTTACGCATCAGTATATTCTGATAAGAACGCAAGAATCCGAAATTATGAGAGCCGAAATCCGAAATTATGGGAATCCATATGAAGAATCTAACTTTTAACCATTTTCAAGAATAAAAAGGAGGGAATTGTAATGGAAATCTAATAAGTAAATTGATTCTTAAAATATAGAGAGCTATGCAAAAAATATATTTGTGCTTTTAGAAAATATATTTCAAGGATGTAACTGCTGTGCTACAGTACGTGCAGAATTTTAGAAAACAGTGCGTCAACAAAGTACACTGTTTAGGTTACTTTAGAAGACAATGTACCAAAACAATATATGCTGTCTGGGTCATTAGATTAGCCGAAAGTAACTGATAAGCTTTGAAAAACAAAACTAGTGGTGCTTCTTCTTTCGTTTTATGATGTAATCTGTTTTGTCTTAAGGAAAGGGGAAGTGTTAGAAGGGACAAAGTGCTGAGCTTTCTCTTACAGTGCAACATCTTATAAAAACCCTGTACTGCTTGTAACAAATTGAGTCTCTGGTGCACTTTGCAAAGTGGCGGCAGGGCTCCCAATATTGCAATATTGAAATAAAGACCTTACTCAGGTAAGAACTCTCTCTTGTGGCTTCCTTGATAGGTAAATTTCCACGACAACTGTTTAACCCCAGCCAGGAGAGGAGCATCTAGAGCGTGTTTTCTGCAAAGTCCAGCCTGTGCTACTCTCTTCCAGAGAGCCTGCTGATAACTCTTAACTACTGGGGTCCTGTAGGGATTTACTGGAACAGGACCCAACCCCAAGGCTTTCCAGGGCACCTTATTTGCCCGGGCGACATGCCATCCAGTATGATTCATCATTAACTTTACTCTCCATTTTGAGGTTTCGCCATGGGTACTACCTAGTGGGTTGGCGGGCCCACAGGAGGGGTGAGATCATTTAGACCTCATTTGACCTCCACGTACTCAAGCAGAGCAGTGGAGTTACCAGCGGGACCACATGGAGGTAGAGGTCACTAAGTCTCCAAGGGAGCAAGGGAGTTGCACCAAGGGAGCAAGGGCGTTAAGAGAGTCATAGTTACTGCTGCCATTTAGCCGCGCTTCATTGAATTTCTTCACTTTGACATTCAGAGCACTGGGCAGAAATCGCATCGCGTTGACACCCGCTGCGGGCCTTCACGATGCTTTGTTTTAATTAAACAGTCGAATTCCCCTGGTCCTCACCAGTTCTAAGCCAGGTGCTAGACACTGGCTGGCCTTCCGCCCCCCCTGGGCAGGAGAGGTTTGACCGGTGCACACCACAGCTGGGGAGATCAACGGGAAGGGCCCAGCGCGTGTCCAGATTCGCCACCGTAGATGATGGCTTGCCCCCCTGGCACCCCGGCCTTCCCCCGAGAAGGGGAGGGAGGGCTCCGAACAGGGCAACCAAGAGTGACCATGGCACGCGACGCCTTGTCCTGCCGAGACTCACGCCCAGCCCCGCTTCCCAACCCAGCCCGATAGATCCAACCCTTAGAGCCAATCCTTATCCCAAAGTTATGGATCTGACTTGCTGACTTCCTTTACCTACATTGTTCTAACATGCCAAAGGGTGTTCACCCTGGAGAGCTGCTGCAAAACTACAAGTTTTAAACTAAATGCACGTGAAAGTATAGAATCAGATCTTTCATTTAATGTCCATTATCCCCAATTTAAAAACTCAGCATCATGTCTACATCCATAAAAATGTGTGGCCTATGTTTTTGAATATTGACCAAAAGGATGTTACGTCCCAGTGTGTGATCCATGTATGCTTTGTTGCTATGTTCCCCGCTTCCTGACCTTGATTGTTCTTCCTCCCCCATTGGCCCATTATTACACCATTGTTTCCGTATTACGTCATCATCAATTAGCTTCTCGGCCAGTCAGAGTGCAGTTTATTCAGTATATAACTTGGAGGTTTTCAGAAGGAAGGGCCCTTTCGTTTGACTTTGCTCCCACTTGGCTTAGCTTCGTTTTGCTGTGTGTGTGTGTGTGTGTGTGTGTGTGTGTGTGTGTGTGTGTGTGTGTGTCATATAGCTTCGGGTTTGTTGGTTTGTGTTTGTCTCCTTGGACTTTCGTTTGTTTGTGTTATTCTTTATTAGCAATTACCTTGCCCAGATGAATTGTATCAACCTTGGTTTTCTTTTGTATCCTGTTACTTGTGTCCACTCTCGTTTTCCCTTTGGTATTCGTAGTTCACTTGTGTATTTGTGTGAACTCTTGTGTATTGGGTTGGTTTATGTTTTTGGGTACATTCTGAACACATAGTTGATTTTTGTTTTAGGAACACTAGTTTAGGACGTGTGAGTGCCTTTTGTCTTGTATGGTTTTGGGTAGTTAATGAAGGTTAGCTAGGACGTTAGAAGATGCCGAGGACCGAGTGTTTCGGGTTTTCTTATGTAGTTAGGTTAGCTTTCCGTCACTTTCTTAGCCAGCTCCATTTTGTTTGTTGTTTTCTTTTCTTTGGCACCGCTCTAGTTCCCCTACCCATTGTGTTATTGTGTCCTATTACGTACCAGTCACTTATTCACCTTAAAATAATCACTTTTTGCACCAACCCTTGTTATCACGCTTCCTAAGTCCCTCACCAGAACCCACCTGCATCCAAAAACTATCCTAATTGTTACACCCCTTTGCCCCTAGACACTTGGGGTCGTAACAGGATGGCTTGTTTTCATTAATATCTCTGAAATGCTGCATGCTACTAGGTTTAAACCAAGTGCATGTGAAAGCAGAGACTCAGAGCTTTCATTTAATGTCTATCATCTCCAGTTTAAAACTCAGCATCATGTCTGTATCCATAAAAATGTGTGTCCAATATTTTTGAATATTGACAAATTGGATGTGTTACGTCCCAGAGACACAGAGCTTTCAGTTAATGCAAATGAACCCCACGGTTCAGATCAGCATAAGTCCTGCACTCCCTAAAATATGTGTCCCCTATTTTTCAATATTGACAATATGGATGGCATATTTTCATTCAGATCTCCGAAACAATCAATACCGTGCCGCGTCTGGCTCCTGGTTGACCTTTTCAGCGGGGCTTTCTTTCCCCTGAGCTTTTTTCTCAAATTTGGTGCTTTCAGATAGGGGGACCCAGGCCTCCCTGGCCTGGAAATGCGCCTCCTGCCTGACAATCAGTGGGTCTCCTGGACACCCACTAAGAACAGTTAGCTGTCTGGTAATCCAGGGGACGTAGTCTTTTTTGCACACAGTACGGTGACTGCTGCCTGGTCACCCACTATGAACGGTTAGCCGAATGGTCCCCCGCCTGTGTCAGAAGGCCGTCTGGTCTGGGGGGACTTAGTCTTTTTTGCACACAGCACGGAGGCTGGCGCTTGGTCACTCTCTAACACTCGGTGGGCTTCCTGGACACCCACTATGAACGGTTAGCCGTATGGTCTTGGAGAGTCGTCTGGTCACCCAGGGGACTTTGTGCGATTTTCGCTTTTACCGGCTAGGCTGCCTGGTCCCGGGCCGTGGGTCACTGGGAGCACGCGGGGTGTCCGGGCCACCACCGGATCTTGCTCAGTCTGAACGCGCAACAAAAGCTTGGATCGAGGGCTGACTTTCAATAGAAAATAGCAAGGTGGCTGCTCTGCTACGTACGACACCCTGACCCAGAATTAGGTCATCTTCGAATGATTTATCTCGTACTGAACAGGATTACTATTGCAACAACACATCATCATTAGGGTACAACTAACCTATCTCGAGACCCAGGGCGGATCCACCTTCGGAAGGACAGAAAAAGAGAGTGGTAAGGGAAAACCGTTTCCTCGTCCTTGAGGAAACGGAACTTTCTTCCCTCGAGGCCCAGGAACAACAGGAGAAGGCGCTTCAGGAAATGGAAACCCTCCCCCCCCGAGGCCCAGGAAACGGAACCCCCCTCCCCCGAGTCCCACGGACAACAGGAGGAGGCAGCCCAGGAAGAGGTAACCCCCTCCCCCGAGGCCCAGGGGCAACAGGAAGAGGCAGCACAGGAAGTCGGAACCCCCTCCCCCGAGGCCCAGGAACAACAACAGGAAGAGGCAGCCCAGGAATTGGAGCCCCCCTCCCCCGAGGCCCAGGAGAAACTGGAGGTCCCCGAAACTCCCGGAGAAAGGGAAGAAAGGAGTCTTCCCGAAGCGGTGGCGGAGAGTATCCTCGAGGAAGACGAGGATTACTTCGAAGCCGCCCTGGAGCCCGGACTGATGGTAGGGCTGGACCTGACCAGCATGTTTACATTTCAGTCCCCAGCGAGACCTGGAGGGAGCCCAGCATATTCCCCCCAGGACCCGAACGAGAGGAGTTACATCTAGGCTAAACAGTGCCCAGATGTAGACTCCCAAGTTTCAACTGTAAGTACAGAGAGGAGGTTTAACTTTCACTAGTTTAATCATGACTGTGAAACTAACCTTCCTAACAACTAACGTGAGAGGGCTGAGAGACCTGGTGAAAAGACGGGGAGTCTTTCATGATCTGGCCTCAAAGTCTTTCTCAGTTTGTTTCTTACAGGAGGTCCACCTGAAGGATGAAAGCGACAAGCTGACATTCACCAGGGAATGGACGAAGGGAGAATCATGCTGGAGCGTAGGAGGGGTCCACTCTTCCGGAGTGGGAATCCTCCTCGGAAACCCAGAGATGGCGCTGGTTTCCTCCTTCTCGGTGGTGCAGGGCCGGATCTTGGTCGCAGACATCGACTGGAGGGGGCAGAAGTTGAGAGCGATTAACGTCTATGCTCCGACGGAACCCTCTATCCGGAAGGAAGTGTTTGCTGACCTGGCCAGCTGCTGCACCACCAACAGACAGGTGGTGCTCGGCGGGGACTTCAACGTCGACCGGGAGAAGGGGAGCGACGCTAGCTCGGCAGAGCTGGAGTCGCTACTCAAGCAGTTCTCCCTGGTAGACGGCTTCAGACGGTGCCGCCCTAACGACGCCGGAACGACCTGGAAGAACTCCCGGGGAGTGTGCAGCCGCCTGGACTACATCTTCCTGCACACGACCTGCTCCCTGGAGTCGGCGACGGTGTCCCCGGCGTGGTATTCCGACCACGAGCGCTTGACGGTGGTGGCTAACACCAACCTGCCGGCATTCGGTCGTGGGTACTGGAAGCTGAACCGGGAGATACTGGAGGAAGACGACTTCAGGGCACTGTTCCGGAAAGACTACGCGAGCTGGGTCGACCTGAGGGACGGCTACAGCTCCGTGGTGGAATGGTGGGAGTCGGTGAAGGACAGGACCCGAACCCTGGCGCAGACGTACTGCAGACGGAAGGCGGCCAGGGAGAGGAAGGAAGCTGCACGACTCCAGAGGCAACTCGAAGAGGAGTACAGCTCGGCTAACGGGGGAGGAGCCTTCAATTCAGCCCGGGCACGGGACCTGAAGGAGAGGCTCCGCAAACTGCACACCGAGAAAGCCAAGGCTTTCCTGGTCAAGGCACAAAGGGAGCATTATGAGAATAATGAAACCTGTTCCTCCTATTTCTTCAATCAGGTCAGAGGAGCCCAGAAAAAGAGGGTGATCCACAGCCTGAGACGGGGAGATGGAGAGGAAGTGCTGGACGAGAGCGACAAAGTAGAAGCGGCCACCGCTTTCTACAAGGAGCTCTTTTCAGAAAAGCAGACGGAGGTGGAGGCAGGCGATGCTTTTCTGGAGGGGCTGAAGGCACGAGTACCGGAGGAGGTGAGGGAGGACTTGAAGGGTCCGATCACGGCCGAGGAGCTGAAGGCAGCGCTCTTGTCCATGGAGAATGGCAAGGTGCTGGGGCCGGACGGACTCCCCAAGGAATTCTACACCTGCTTCTGGGACACCCTGGCGGCAGATCTGGTGGAAGTGGCGCAGGAGATCTTCCGCCGGGGGAAACTCGGAGACACCATGAGGGAGGGCGTCATCTCCCTGCTCTTCAAGGGAGGAGACGCCGCCGACCTCAAAAACTGGAGGCCGATCACGATGCTCTGCGTGGACGTAAAGATCCTGTCCAAGCTCCTGACCGGCAGACTGAGAACCGCCCTCCCCCACATCATCCACAGCGACCAGACGTGCGGGGTGGAGGGGCAATCCGTCAGCTGGAACCTCCAGCTGACCAGAGACGCCATCGCCTGGGCCGAGGACCGGAACGTGCCCATGATGGTGGTCAGCCTGGACCAGGAGAAAGCCTTCGACAGAGTGAACCACAGCTATCTGTTCAGGGTGCTGGAACGCTTCGGTTTCGGAGAGAGTTTCAGCCGCTGGATTCAGATTCTGTACTCTGACGTGGGCAGCAGAGTGAACGTGAACGGAAACCTGGGGGATTTCATTCCCCAGGAATCCGGAGTACGACAGGGCTGCCCCCTTTCACCCCTTCTCTATGTTCTCTTCACAGAGCCCTTAGCAGAGGCGGTGAGACGGGACCCCGTCATCGACGGCCTGGAGATACCGGGAGGCGTGGGGGAAACCCTGAAGATCTCCCAGTATGCCGACGACACGACGCTGTTCCTGAGGTTGGACAGGGGGTTGAGGAGGGCCCTGCAGGTCATGGAGCAATACTCCAGAGCCTGGGGGTCGAAGCTCAACCGCCGAAAGAGCAAACTGAAGTTCTTCGGGCCCTGGAAGCACAGGACGACGGCGCCGGAGGGTCTCGAGCTCTGCACGGAGCCCCTCAGAATACTGGGGGTTTCCTTCCAGAGCCAGGACAACGAGACCAACAACTGGACCGAGAGGATCGCCAAGGTGAACGCGAAGCTGGGTCTGTGGAAAACGCGGTCGCTGTCCTACACGGGGAAAGTGATGGTGTTGAAAGCAGACGTCCTGCCGGCTTTGGTTTACCTGGCGGTGGTGTACCCGCTGCCGGCCAGACTCAGACGAGCGCTGCAAGGGATGATCTTCGGCTTCGTCTGGGGCGGCAAGTACGAGTACATCACGAGAAACCGGATGTGTCAGCCGGTCGAGAAAGGGGGTCGAGATGTCCCACATTTCCCCCTGAAACTCGACTGCATCTTTTTCTGCAACCTCTGTCGGGCGCTGCGGGAGCCCATCGGCCACAAGTACCAGTACTTTGTCAGGCTGTGGCTCTCCGTCCCGATGAGGCACTTGGTCCAGTGGTCAAACACTGGGCCCAAGGCAGAGAGGCGACCGAAGTTCTACACCCACGCTGTCAAGTGGAGCAGGAGGTACGAGGCCACGAGACAGCCGGAGCTCTGCACCAACCACAGAGCTCTGTACAAAGAGGTGAGGGGGCATCTGGTCGCCGACGAAAGGCTGCAAGTTCCCAGACAAGTCTGGGAAAGGACGCAGCCTAAAGAACTGGACAATCAACTGAAGGACCTCAACTGGATGGCCGTACACAAGAGACTGGCTACCAGAGAGGTCCTCTACAGACACTCGCTCACCAGGAACCCGCATTGCCCCTGGGACACGTGTTTTGTCGAGGAGACTCAGGAGCACGTGTTCTGGAGCTGCCCCTATGCCAAGGCGGTGTGGGGCAGAATGGACAACACCATGCAACTCCTGGAGACGGGTGCGGTGCTCAGTTACCAGTACATTCTGCTGGGGCTGGTACCTACCGGATTAGACAAGGGGACGCAGTTCCTGATGTGGCTGCTGCTGTCCCTCACAAAGAAAGGCCTGTGGGACGCAAGGAACAATCTCATCCGGCACAACATCAAGTGGGGAGCGAGGGAGCTGGAGGAGAGGATCCTGGCGGACCTCAGGAGGAGGATGAAGCGCGACGTTGCCAAATGGGGTTTCCCCACGGCAAGGGAGCGCTGGAAAGGACTATGGACCCTGTACAGGGATTAATGATGAACAGCAAGTGGTAGGGTTTGGAGGGACACTCATAATAGCGCAAATCCGCCCACCCTTGCAACGATTGATAACGGACAATCACCGCCGTTCCGCCGTTGTTTTTTGGAGAGTTAATGTGTGAGATGTTTTACTTCTGCGATGTTTTTTTCTGATTAAAGTATATTTTATAAGAAAAAAAAAATCTCTTGACGGTCTAAACTCAGCTCACGTTCCCTATTAGTGGGTGAACAATTCAACTCTTGGTGAATTCTGCTTCACAATGATAGGAAGAGCTGACATCGAAGGATCAAAAAGCGACGTCGCCATTAACGCTTGGCCACTACAAGCCAGTTATCCCTGTGGTAACTTTTCTGACACCTCCTGCTTAAAACCCCAAAAGCCAGAAGGATCGTGAGGCCCCACTTTCGCAGTCTGTATTCATACTGAAAATCAAGATCAAGCGAGTTTTTGCCCTTCTGCTCCACAGGAGGTTTCTGTCCTCCCTGAGCTCGCCTTAGAATACCTGCGTTACTGCCCCGGAGCGGGTCGTGGCCAGCGGGTGCCAGAAACAAGAGCCTGTGTGGGGCTCTCCCTCCCGCCTCACCAGGTAACTGAGGAAACGATAAGAATAGTGGTATTTCACCAGCAGCGCCCCCGGGAGGGGGGCCTCCCACTTATTCTAGACCTCTCAGGACTCTTCACAGTGCCAGACTAGAGTCAAACTCAACCGCTGATTCTGCCAAGCCCTTTCCCTCGGCTGTGGTTTAGCTAGATAGTAGGTAGGGACAGTGGGAATCTCATTCATCCATTCATGCTCATCACTAATTAGATGACAAGGTATTTGGCTATTTTATTTACAAGATTAACTAGTTTCTTTTCCAGGTTCAGTGGCCCGTCCACGTTGTCATCCAAATGACATCTGCATGACAGCATTTGGGAGATGACATAATCCACCATTGAGGCTTTTAATCTTCCTATGCTGATAGTAATCATTACAAGATCCCAAAGTCAGTGACGGGTTGTTTTGTTTCAGTACCATCCAGTCTTTTTCAGTCCCGGCTTAGGTAGGGCTATATGGGGTAGTTGTTAGCAAGGTAAAGAAGTTATAGCCATGATTTTATTCAGCTGTGGGGTGTAGTGTCCTCTCACGAGGGACCAGTAAATGTAGGGATTGTGCTTAACTGGGACAATTATTAATTGAGGCAGTAAGTCACAAAATGATTCTTTTGATGGTATTAGAATCCAACCTTGCGGGATAACTCAAACAACGCACACACATGGGTACTGATTTTTTTTTTTATTACAAAAATGCAAAAAATCCACAGTTCTCAAAATTTAAAAACAGAACCAAAAAACAATTCCTTTCTTGGCTTAATCATCACTTTCTCTTCTCAGTGTCACCTTCTTAGCATAATCCCACCCCATATACAAACGTAACCCACCCCCATCACAAGTTCTCCCTTCTACAAACAATTCGACATTAATATTATATATTGGACATATATATAAATATATTGGATTCTTTTTTAAACCAACCAATGCAAATCCCAAGGTCAGTCCTTCACCAATAAGCCCTTAATACACAGAAAACACACATGGGTACTGATTTTTTTTTATTACAAAAATACAAAATACCACAAACCAAAACTCGTTAAAGCCAAAAAACTCAAAACCTGAAACTCAATTCTCAAAGACACCAAATTTACATAAACCATCCATTAACATAATCCCACGCCTTATGCAAAATCAATCCCTCCTCTAATCCCAAATTATTCCCATACTCAAAACACATAAAACCCACAAAGACAGAACCAAATCTACCATTATACAAAAACTCAAACTTAGCTTCATTTTTGCACATGGGTACTGATACACGAAATACATTTATTAATACATAAAATGTGCAACAGGTATATTTTCAATCACGAAGAGTTACAAATACCAAGAGGGACATACATTCAGTATGTCATTCATTTAGACCGTTTCATAAATGAACTTGGTTACAACTTCTACACTAGATACTCAAAACAAGTACATCACTCATAGGAATTAAATTGATATCAACTGGTTGAGGTAACAATTGAATTCTTGAGCGGTAATGCAGAATGTTGAATACTCATCCAATCTGTGTGCAGTCAGATCTCCTGCGGACACAACGAAGCAGTGGCAGGCTTGTTGCTGTCCAATTGGCGCACTCTGGTTCGGTGCCAGGCCATGTTGTTGATTGCGACATGGTGGGAGAAATTCCTGTTGCGGTGCGCTGCTGATGCTCTCTGAAAACTGGCTAGTTAGTGTTGGCTGAAACTAGCAAATTGCAGGGAGTTTTAAATTTTGCTTTTTGTTTGGGGCTTGTCTCCCATCCCTCTGATAGCAGTATGGATCCAGAGTTTGTGAAATTTTTCTTGCGCTTCGTTTGATTGCATTATAGTGCTGATGATTGAGTCTGTAGACATTGCCATGCGCTGTAGCCTTCATATTTGGATTGGTTGGCTGGATAGGTTGATTATGCCCAATCCCCCATCTCTATTGCTGGAGTAGATTAGTCCATTGCATGTAGACTCAGGGAGATGTAGCCAATTTTTGATCGCTTTCCGTATCAGTCAGTCAAGACTTTTTAATGTTACTTGATTAGTGTAGGCATGATCCATTTGGTAGATCATTTTGGGGGTTGTGTAAACATTTAGGATTGTTTCCTTCTGTGAGGGTTTTAACGGGGCTTTGTCGATTTTAAGGATCCATGTTTGTAGCAGATTTATAGCTTCTGGTTGCTTAGTTGTCGTCCATGGGTTTATTTTATGACCCAGGTATTTTTCAGATTCACTTGGGGTCATCATATGGAGTTTGTTGTTGTTTATGGACCAGTCATCACAGTTGTTGATGACATATGAGTCCTTGGTAGGTGAAATTAGGAACCTGTGGCATTTTTTGACTTGGACCATCAGTCCTGTTTGTGCGCAGAGTTCTTTGAGGATGCAGATGTTTTTTCCATCCCTTCCCAGTTGTCACTCAGCAGAACCAGGTCATCTGCAAATGCCAATGTTGAGATGTTTCTAGCCTCAGTATTGAGGCCGCAACCGTGTTCTTCCAAGGCATTGATCAAGGGATCCAGGGCTAGGTTGAATAGTATGGGTGACATGGGATCACCTTGTTTAACTTCAACTTTAATGGAGATTTTTTGTGAGGACTGGCTTTCTGTTTTGATCATGGTAGTGCAGTTATGGTAGGATTTTTTGATTAAATCAATTATGTGGTTGTCCAGTTCTTTTTGTTGCAGGACTTGAAATATTTGGTTGTGGGCCACAGAGTCAAATGCCTTGGCGATGTCAATGAACACCACTGTCTTTGTTATGACTTCTCCATGGTAATCACACTCAACTTCTCCCTTTACAGGATCATTGTCTCACTTCATTGTTTTACATCACCAAAACCACAAAACCTTTACAGAATACCTTTTATCAATCGAAAAGGGTTCAACTAGAGCTTCACAAAACTGTTTTTGAACCGAAAACAAACGTACATATAATCATATGTGTGCTATCGTTGGCATGGTTGTAAGCGTCCACGATGTAAATCAATATCTACCTTTGATTCCTGCGTCATTTTTAATCATTTTTTACCAACAAAACCACAAGACCATGTTATCAATCAAAAAAGGACAACCAGAGCTTTAAAAAAATGTTGTTTTTTTAAAAAAACCAAGACAATCGATCATAAAGTCACTTTTTATCTGATGATGCACTTCCAAACTTCCAATATGTATCGATAAGATAATCAATAATCCAGCAAAACAAAACCGCAGAACCAAAAACCAGCAAAATATATATATATATATCCCATGTTTTTACCTTATTCTGAAGAACGATATATATCCACAGAGCCTAGTCTAACCCTCCTCCAGACCTTGAGGCTACTGAGAGGTTATCGATTATGTAGTATATATTTGAAGCAGGACCACCAGAAATAGGGTGATCTGATTGGTAAATGAAAGCTGACATTCATTGATGTTCAGCCATTCAGAGGCCTTGGGGGCTGACTTCCTCTAGAAGCCTCAGGCTGCATGCCACTTGCTTTCTAGCTGTCAATCATTGACTCAGAAGGGGTAATCAATCAGTTTCTTATCAGTTTCTTATCAGTGCTCCTTTTTTCACACCAGAAGGCAATTCTGAGTTTTTTTTTTCAATGCATAACAGCAGATAAAGGCTCCCTAGCAGTGTCTAAAGGTTTTTATAGCACTTACAAAGGTTTTCATTGTTATTACTTTCAATATGTTTATGATTTATTTACTATATGCGAGAAATTTCATTCCAGGTCCAGTCTTCACAAAACATTATGTATAATTTTTTCTAATTGATCAGTTTGTCCCAGATTTTTATCCAAGCTAGTAGTCACCTAGAACAAGGTTTTCAAATCATTCCCAGGACCTGACAGGTCTAGAATTGAAAATTCTGACCTCTGAAGACCAAAACAACACTTCCGCCTGCTGTTTTTTGGGTTTTATTTTTCATATGTTTGTGTGCTGAGTGGACACATTAAGAAACATAAGAAATTTAACTGTTCACCCTCAAAGACAAGGGGATAAGCTTCAATTTAAGACCTGAACCAGGCTCCTGCTATGTTCTGCTGCAGAGATATAACAAAATGTGTAAGAGGAGGAAATTCCAGACGGACATTGGCTAAAACGGTCTTCGCAACTAACAGGTTAATACCACAGATGGCACACATAGGCTAGATGATATACAGGACACCTGGATGAACACATGAAATACATGGAGAATCTCAGTCATGAGTCATTGCTGAGGAAAACTGGGCCTCCTCTCTAACAAGGCACATGTGAGATTCCTGTGGGGATTTGGGCTTTATTGAATGTAAAGGCATTAAAGAGCTTTGTTGATAACAAATAACCAACAGCTGGCTTTATTCCTCAGGAACTGACTTTTGTTTGAATATTTTCTCATGTATGTAATTTTTTGCTAAGTCTGTGTTGTTGCTTGTACTGTGTTGCTCTACAGTTTCTCAAGTTCAACACTTCTATTACCATAACAACCATTTGCATTGAGTCTGGTTGGGTCAGCTCATGCAAGCAAAAGACATCAGTACAATATACTACGGTACAAACATAAAACCAATAATAACATTCCCACATCACATACTATCCTTACATACTCCAGTAATAATGTATTCATTTCAACTACATTATATAACTGTGTTCACACATCTCACAGCCTCTGGGCAGGTGCTGTTGCAGAAGCTGTACTACTTATTTTAACAGACCTAAGCACTACCAGAGAGGAGGAAGGTAAACAGAGGCTTGGTAGGGTGGAAGCAGTCGGCGAGCATCTTTAGAGCTTTGTGTTTCAGTCTAGAGATGTAGAATGAATCCACAAAGGGAAGGTGAGTTTTAGAGGCGATATACACTGCCCTCTTTAGCTATTCAGTGTCCTGGGCAGAGGTGTAGCCATCTCACACAGTGAAGGGAAACAGCACAACACTCTCAATGACAGATCCATAAGAGAGGGCCATTGCTTCCTGTGACACTCCGAACTTCTTCTTCTACTTCAGGGATAAATTGAAAATCTCTCTAAGACAGTAGCAAGATGGTTGGCAAAGGATTTCAGTGTAGAGGTTACAGGAAAGCCCAGATGCTTCACTGCTGAGATACAGGTAAGCTTGCATGAACAGGAAATCAAACTGGAAAGTTTATACAACAAGACTAATGAATAACTGAACAAAGAGACATAATAATAATAAACTTTATTTTATATAGCACCTTTAAAGGTAGCTTCTCAAAGCACTTTACAAGATGATAATAACAATAAATAAGAAGAATACAACAATAAATTAGAAGAATACACAAGATAGGACACATACACATGCTTATTGAGGAACTAGACTCTGCCCTGCAAGATATCAGAGATCTCAAGCAGGACATGTGTGTCTCAGGTAGGGACCAAGGGTACAAGGGCATTCAGGAAGCCTGGGCTCAGAGAGTCCCTAGACTAGGATTTCTGAATGGATGAGAAAGAGCCATATACAGGACGCAAAGAGACGAAAGAGCCCTATACATCCTGTCCTTGGTCCATTTTGTAGGTAAGACAGCGGATTTAACCTCCACTTATTTAGACGGCTAGCAAGAAAAGAAATGCTTGATCTCACAATACCTGGTTGTAATATCAAGACTTATACTGAGGAGCTGAAGGATATGTTCCAGTTCATGCCTGAAGCTATGGAACTCACAAAAGTTATTTTAATGAGACAAACTACCAGCAAGGCAGTACATGAGTAGATGGCAAGGCAGGGACCATGGATCTGTAACAGCTTTGATGTCAAGCTATGATATAGGAATATTCTATCCATATTGATCAGGTATTGGCTTTTGCTGCATTCCAGCATACGACTGCAATCAAGCTGTCAAGGGATTCCTTAATCAGAAGGTGTAATGAGCAGCCTTGAGCAGTGATAGATAATGGTCATGAATACAGTCCAACCATGTGCTCCAGATGACCGCTCTGTGCAGGGTCAAGTAGGCCCTGCTACCACACCATCCCTAAGGGGTTCACAGAGCAGATTTAAGAACAACTAGAAAAGACAGACACACTGGAAACAAAGGAGCACGCTTTCAGACACCCTATCTGGCAAAGATGTGATTCCAGTGGGAGACAGGAACACAGCTTTACAATAATGATGAGGAGTCAGCAGAGGACCTGAAAAAAGAGGATATAACATCGATGCAGTTTGGAGAGGATAAAAATGAACAGATGAATTTCACCCACAGCGGATATAAACTAAGAAACATTGTAAAATCACTGGATACTCTGTGTTGCATATCAGTAATATTTGAGAACTATAATACATAAGAATAGAGAAGAAGATGGCGTTTCTGCTTGTTTTATATATATGATTTATAAAGACCTGTTGTTAGACAGTGACTTTTTCAAACTGACCAGGAAGGTGGAGCTTCATTCTTGGCAGAGATAGACGGAGCGGGGGAGCTAATTCACCTGCTCATGTCAGCGAGGGGCCCCCACAGGACATGGGAACTTCCCCTCCATTCCTGGGAAGGAAGTGGGTCACCGTTTCAGCCAAAATGTAAGCTCTAGTAAAATATGGTAATTTTTGTAACCAGCACAGGTATGTGTCAAAAAGCATAGTACTCTGTCTCAGAGGCCTGTAAGCAGTACTTTGTTCATTGCATTTTATAATGTTTTTCACATATGTTAATGAAATCAGATTATAAGTGTTGTTTATAAAACAAAACTAATTAAAATAAAAAAATCTTGTATCCCAGAACAGACAATTTTTTGTAGTTCAAGCCCACTATGTGTTCTACTGCAATTCATGAACTAAGGAAGATTATCATGGGAATGTCAGTATTGGTTTCCTCATTCCATTCATTTCATTTTATTTTTTTAAAGAAACTTACATTACTATGATAGTTCCATTGAACTTGAAAAAAAATTATTACACTGCTGAATGCAGAATTTAAATCTATAACATTAAAATCACCTCATAGAGAACTGAAATAAAAACCTGCCCTCAAAGTAAGACATTACCAACATTGACCACTAGGTCCTCCCATGTTAAGAATGGCAAAGCTGCGATAAGGTAAAAGGAATAGAAATGCATTTAATTTGAAAAAATACTGTTTTTATTTCTAAATGAAAAAGCAAAACAGTAATGTTGTAGTGCGGTTTCACTGTTCCCTTTGTGCTATTATGTGCTCTACTATGCAAGAGCTGCTTATGTTTTGACCTATGGAACTCCGAAGCATTCTGGAGTATGGAGCACTGTGCCCTTTGAGACACAACTGTACATGTTGCACAAATTATCATTGCATTGTGCATTGGGGACTTAATATACTAAAAGTATGATTTTAAAATGTATTTTATTTCACTTATGTTAATTAAATAAATTATTACACGTGTTTTGAAAAACAAAATAAATGCTTTTGTTTTTATTTATCTTGTACCATAGAATAGGAAAATTTTTGTAGTTCAAGCCATCAAAGTGTCCTAATGATGCAATACATGATCTCAGGAAGATTATCACTGGAATGCATTCCTTTCATTTTATTTCATTTTTTAAATAAACTCACATTATGTATAGTTGCGGCCTTCAATTTAGAAAAAAATCTAGTTCGCTGAATGCACAA
Source organism: Atractosteus spatula (assembly GCF_055471065.1). NCBI lineage: Eukaryota > Metazoa > Chordata > Actinopteri > Semionotiformes > Lepisosteidae > Atractosteus > Atractosteus spatula. Next base: position 59,100 of record NW_028296864.1, read on the forward strand.
TTCAAATAAATAAAAATAAAATCATCAAATCGAGAGTTGAAATACATTTTTTCTCAAAATAAGACATTACTAACAATGACCACAAGGTGGGGATATTGTCCTTAGAAGTTAGGAAACGCAAAACCGAGGAAAGGTAAAAGGAATAGAAATGCATTAATTTTTTTAAAATACTGTTTTTTTTTCTAAATGAAAAAGCGAAACACTTATGCTGTAGTGCGGTTTCACTGTTACCATTGTGCTATTATATAATCTTCTAAGCAAGAGCTGCTTGTTTATGCAGTATGAAACTCTGTTCTGTTTACATTGCTTGTGATTAATACCTGGGACAAATACCTACACAAGACATAGAATATACCAATCACATAGTATTGAGGGCAGAGCCACAGTATCACTGCAAACACTTCACTAAATACACTTTTCCTGCTCATTTGACATGATCCAGAATTTGTAATTTCTTAAAAGACCTGTCGGCCAGACTGCAGATCTGGATCCAAAATGTAAGCTCTAGTAAAATATAATAATCTTGGGCAGCAAGCACAGGTTTCTGTCAACGGGGACAGCGCTCCATCTCCGAGACCTGTAAGCAGTACAAGCTGCTCCATAACTGTATATGTTGGTTTTTGAAGGAGATGCAGTGCAGTGGGTCAACGCTTGTGATCCTGTGGGTTGCTGTACTTCACAACACTATCTCTGGCCCGTCTAGAGCTAAATCCTGATCCTGATTATTGCCCTGGGCATGTACAGATGCAGCCATTCAAAACAAGTGGGGTATGCTGTGGTATAACACGGTGGGCGTGTCGCAGAGTACTGCATCATACCGTATGCAAATTAGATTATGTTTATAGTATCTGGAATCACCTTGTAAAACTGGCAGGTGGAGCTAATAAAGCTTAACCTCTCCTGTACAGCATTTGAGCTGTCACCAAAAAACATCCAGTTTTGAATCCCGATCACTGCTGAGGGACAATCTTTATTCAATTAAGAATTTAAGTTGTATACTCTTTAGACTTTTAAATTTAAACTGTGTATAACAGCATGTTAATCATTATACATTAAAAAATTGGTATATTTTATGAAAGCAAGATTGCTCAGTTGGACAAAACTACACAATCTACCACCTTTATCATACATATTTTAATTATGCAGAAATATCTTATGCATCAAAGTCTTTACCGAAGATATTACTAATAGTATTAATAATGAATGACCTTGGACAAGCTGTAAACTCAGAGTATTACCATGGTCCACATTCTGTGGAATCGTCTTTGTAAACGAAAATACTTTATTTATTCATTGACAAAAAGTAACACCACAGCATTTCGTTGATCTGATCACGTATTTGTTTCCAATCGTACAAAGTAAGTCTTGAAAATCTCCGATTCACCATGCCTTTCACATGCTAATAAAATATATTAATTTAGGAACATAAACATATTACTGTTTGTAAACTGTACTGTATATGGCTGGTCTTGGTAATTTAAAGAAAAAATACACACCAGTATTCAATTTCTCCCTAAACATTTTAAGCATTAAAGTCTTACATGTGGTTATTTCGGAAACGTTTTTACATGGTCCTACTGACCATATTATTGTATGTTCATGTGAAAAGTGATCGTTTTAACCTTTTCTGTGAATATGCTCGTTATCAGAGTAAACAAAAGCATACTTTTAGAATTTGATTGATAGGGAATATAATGTGGATTCGCGTATCTAAATAAATTAATAACGGTATAACTATATCCATGTACTGTTGCACAAACAGTAGTATGAGACTTTCCATTGTTATGTGTGTGGCTATTAGATGACTTTCCTTGGTGGTGTTACAGTTTAAGTGACTAATTTATAACCCTGAGTTTGGGTGTTCAAACCCAGCTGTTACCAGGAGTTATCTTTTGACAAATTAACATTTCTTTGAAAAATAGCAAATAATATTGGCATTATATTTACATTTTTTATATTTCTAAATATCAGAACATGTTCGTACTGTATGTACACAGCGGTACCGCAGCGTGTAGGGCGCAAATCCATGTGTGCCCGAAAGCCCTACATTAATATTGTGTATTCGCCTGGCGCTGTGTGGTTTTCGCATCTCTCTCTCTCCCCCCCGCCCCGGTGTGCTGGCTGTGACGAATTTCACTCCACTGAGTCTGTGTCTACATTGTTTGTAAACAAACCGGTTTCACAGGTATTTTCAAAGTAGAATGGGGTGAGTCTTCCATGAAAGACACTCCACTTTCCCCCATGGACACATGTTTTCTTAGAAAAACAGATTCACAACGCGAAGCTGCGTCAGTCTTCTGTGTAAAAAAATCGGTTTGAACACCATGGGAGCTGTTTTTAATAAGCTGCTGAGTAAAGAATATGATTTTTTCTGCTGTCAGCAGTATTGTGTATATAGTTGACCCTTACCTGAATGAAAACAGGACATAAAGAAAGGCTTTCCAAAATCAAACAAAGCTTTATTCCCATGCTTAAAGTCTGGGTAATTGGAAGCTACGCTGTACGGGTTTTTCGCAAGAAGCCGTATTGAGCAGTATTTCTCGCGTTGTGAACGTGTGTACACAGCGTCCCCCCGGATTCCAGTTAGTGCGTAACTACACATCGATGAAAAAACGGAGGTTTAAAAAAAGAGAATTAGCTTACTGATAGTTTTATGTGGAGGCTGTGAACATTTTCACAAGTCGTGGTCTTTAAAATGCACTTGGTTTGAAGGCTTTGTGTGTTTCCCTTGCGAAGATATGAACAAAAGAATATTCAAGCATGGTCAAAAAAATGGCTTAAAAACGAAGCTGTCACTCTTCTGTGCTTAGTGTGCTAAGTGTGTAAAACACTTGCAGCATTGTGGGTGCTGTGGTTTAAATGCTATTTGCTTGTTAACAGCATTGCCCTCTTCTTAGAGGTGCACAGTGCCACATTAAAAAAAAGCACAAGAAAAAGAGATTCAGAACACAGTCTTCTGTGTAAGAAAATCAGTTTGAACATCATGGGAGCTGTTTTTAATAAGCTGCTGAGTAAAGAATATTTGAATTTTCCTGCTGGCGCTCTGAACGAGTTAAATTTTAATGTAGGAAAAATGTATTTCCCAGAAGCTATACCGATTCTTATGGAAGCCCGTTTCCACCAGGGAGTAAAAAAAAATGCACTATGGTATTCTCTCTGATGCAGTGCAGTTAAAAAAATATCTCTGATGCTGTTCCTAAATTAATATCGTTTATGACCATCAGACGCTTTATGCTCCTTTTCTTTTTTCCAATGGATTGAACAGGGAGAGCCATTTCATTATGTACTTTTCACTGATGAAACAACACTGGCTCTGGAACAGTTTTCTACCGTGTCGTTTTATAAAAAGGGGAGATATAGGGGAGCAAGACCCAAAACAAACATGTATGCCATACGGCGTACGCGTTACTAAAGCTAAAATTAGCCTTTGTCACTATTGTAACCACTAAATAAAGGCATTAATATAGAAATCCCTACATTCCAAACTGTATATGGCTGGTATTGGTATTTTAAAGAAAAAATACACACCAGTATTCCACTTTCTCCCTAAACATCTTAAGCATCAAAGTCTGACATGTGGTTATTTCAGAAACGTTTTTACGTGCTCCTTCTGACCATGTTACTGTTTACTGTTACTGACCATATTAAGTTTAAGTGCCTGTTGGCACTTTTCCTGTCCGTCTGGGGGGGGGGCTATCCTACTCTGAGAATGTAGAGGAGGTGGAAAGTGCCCGCGGTCATTTAATTAGTATTAAAATTCGCACTGATTCCCTTGCGAAGATATGGACATAAGAATATTTGTGCGTGGTCAAAAAAATGGCATAAAAAAGACAAAGTTTTCATTGTCAGATTGTGAATCAAAAAAGGCATTGAATTAAACATGCGTTTGCGATTTTAATCAATTACTGTATTGATTGAAACACACAGTCCGTACAGATACAGTACAATCACATTCTCCTGTCTTCCCGTGGTGTAAAAAGAATTAGCATCACCCACTGAGTGGAATGTTCTCATTTGTTCTCAAGTGTAAAAAGAGGTGACAATTCTTAATAATTCCGTGTCGCATTCACTAACTCTTCAGTTTATTCCGCCAGAGAGTACATGAATGTAATTCGTTATTATTATTAATATCGTTATTAATTTGTTTAGATACACGATTACATACTATATTCCTTACTATACTATACTATATTCCTTGTTAATCAAGTTCTAAAAGTATGCGTTTGTTTAAGCCGATAATGAGCGAATTCACAGAAAAGGTTAAAAGACTATCACTTTTCACAAAGAATATAATCTTAATATGGTCAGAAGGAGCACGTAAAAACGTTTCCGAAATAACCACATGTAAGACTTTGATGCTTAAAATGTTTAGGGAGAAATGGAATACTGGTGTGTATGTTTTCTTTAAACTACCAAGACCAGCAATATACAGTACAGTTTACAAAATATGTTTATGTTCCTAAATTAATATCATTTATGAGCATGTGAAAGGCATGGTGAATTGGAGATTCTCAAGACTTACTTTGTATGATTGGAAACGAATACGTGATCAGGTCAGCTAAATGCTGTGGTGTTACTTTTTGTCAATGAAAAAATAAAGTATTTTCGTTTACAAAGACGATTACAAAGAATGTGGACCAGGGTAATACTTTGAGTTTACAGCTTGTCCAAGGTTATTCATTATTAATACTATTAGTGATATTTTCAGTAAAGACTGACAGCAGGAACATTCAGATTCTTTACTCAGCAGCTTATTAAAAACAGCAGCCATGGTGTTCAAACCGTTTTTTTTACACAGAAGAGTGACACAGCTTCGCGTTGTTAATCTGTTTTTCTGTGTTTACAAAGAACGTGTAATGCAGTAATACTACCTGCTGTATAGATACATAGTTTTAGATATTTAGATCCTGAAATTAATATTATTATTAATTTCTTTAGACACGTGATTCCATACTATATTCCCTATTATAAAATGGATAATTCCGGTCCTGAAATCTGATTGGCTGACACACTTTCGAAGCCGTGCTATATTCTCTAATATACGCACACCCAGGAATTTTGACTTCACTGTGTGATAAAGAAATTTTAAAGACTACTTCTTAGTGTAGATAAAAAAGCTTGGATTCTCATATATCTGATATCTTTTTCTGCTGTCTTTGTTGTGCTCTTGAGGATCCTTGTGATATTTTGAGCTCTCGTTGAATGATAAGTGTCACGTAGTTTAAATCATTTTCATTCTAAGAAATTATGAAACGCTCGGTTAAAAGCAAGGGAGATTGTCTGTTATAGTGGGCATAACGCCGCAGCGAACTCTCGTTTTTATAGTAAACCCAATTTTAACAACAAATCGCTGGCGTTATATCCTAGAAGACACTGAGACCAGGACCAGTAGGAGCGTTCCCGCAGCGAAAAAGAAAATGCCTGACGAACTAGGGATTGGACAGTTTTTCAGTGATTGTACGATTGATGGAAATGTTCAAATAAATATGCTAAAGAAATAAACAAAAAATTAATTTCATTTTATTTTTTAAAGAAACTTACATAACTATGATAGTTCCATTAAAAATGGAAAAAAATCTTGAACTGCTGAATGCAGAATTCAAATCTATAACATTAAAATCACCTATTAGAGAATTGAAATAAAAACCTGCCCTCAAAGTAAGACATTACCAACAAAGACCACAAGGTGGAGATATTGTATTCCTATGTTAAGAATGGCAAAGCTGGGATAAAGTAAAAGTAGTAGAAATGCATTGAATTTGAAAAAATACTGTTTTTAATTCTATCAAAATTGTTTTCATCATAAATATTCATTCCTTTCATTTTATTTTTTAAATAAACTCACATTATGTATAGTAGTGGCCTTCAATTTTTTTAAAAAATTCTAGCACTGCTGAATGCACAATTCAAACCAATAAAAAAATCACCAAATAGAGAACTGAAATAAAAATTTTCCCTCAAAATAAGACACAACTAACAATGACCACAAGGTGGAGATATTGACCTTACAAGTTAGGAAAGGCAGAACTGAGAAAAGGAATAAAAGAGCATTGAATTTTGAAAAAAATACAGTATTATTTTCTAAATGAAAAAGCGAAACAGTTACGCTGTAGTGTGGTTTTGCTGTTGCCTTTATGCTGTGATATAATCTACTATGCAAGAACTGCTCATGTTTAGGCAGTATGGAACTCTGTTTTGTTGACATTTCCTGTTATTAATACCTGGGACATATACCAACACATGACATAAAATATATCAATCACACAGTATTGAGGGCAGAGCCACAGGATCACTGCTAAACACTTCACTAAATACACTTTTCCTACTCATTTGACATGATCTAGAGTTGATCATTTCTTAAAAGACCCGTTGGCCCTTCTGCAGATCCGCAGCACCCGGCTCCGACCGGTGTGCGCAAGAGGGGCCGCGGCACGTGGTGCCTTGTCCAGCCGAGACTCGCTCCCAGCCCCACATTACACCCCAGCCCGACTGACCCAGCCTTAAGAGCCAATCCTTATCCCGAAGTTATGGATCTGACTTCTGAATTCTCTTACCTACATTATTCTAACATACCAGCAGCCCCTCTCGCACACCCCCGTCGGAACCTCCCCTCCCCTTCTTGCGGGGGAAGGCCAGGGTGCCAGGGGGGTTAAGCCATCATCTGCAGCGGCCGGCAGGTGGCGGGCGGCCTCGGCCAGTGTCTAGCAGCCGGCTTAGAACTAGTGCGGACCAGGGGAATTCAACTGTTTAATTAAAACAAAACATTGCGAAGGCCCGCGGCAGGTGTCAACGTGATGTGATTTCTGCCCAGTGCACTGAATCTCAAAGTGAAGAAATTCAATGAAGCATGGCTAAACGGCAGGAGTAACTATGACTCTCTTAACTCCCTTGGGTAAAGAGTGGAGACTTAGTGACCTCTACCTCCACGTGGTCCCGCTGGTAACTCCACTGCTCTGCTTGAGTATGTGGAGGCCAAATGAGGTCTAAGTTATCTCACCCCTCCTGTGGCCTCGCCAACCCACTGGGTAGTACCCACTGGCGAAACCTCAAAATGGAGAGTAATGTTAATGATGAACCATACATGTTCATCATGTCGCCCAGGCAAATAAGGTGCCCTGGAAGGACTTGGGGTTGGGTCCTGTTCCCTTAGAGCAAATCCCCTGTCAAGAATCAAAGAAGGAGAGTTAAGACTCGTCTCTGTGAGTACACAGATGACATATGACAACTTGGCCCAGGTCATGCCCGATGTTAGTCTACTCATCCATTCCACCAGAATATCTTCGATCAAAATAAACCATGCATTTGTGATCTACGGATCCCAATAGAAAACCATAAAGAGGCTTGACGATACCATCAACCTCCAAAGCCTCATACAAGAATGCGATCCCTCCCTGATGAACGTTTTGGAGGAATTTGAAAATGACACACCTGAGTATAATGACGAGAGCCTAACACCACCTCTGCAAGAGGAAGAGGACCATAGTCCAGAAGCGAATGGGTCACTCAATGAACCAACCTTTCTAAGTGGCCAGACCATAACCATGCAACTGCCAAATGATGATCAAACCTGTCTTATCTGCAAAGAAAAGATTGAAAGGCCGAGGCTGGCACTGCAACACTATACCCTCAAACACAATGAAATATCTATGTACCAAATGCAACAAAACAAGCAATAATCTCCACTCCATCCAGTGCCATCTCAAATGCAAAGGGAGAACTGACACGAATGAAGAAAAAGGTGAATGGAATTATAACATCTGTAACATAGACTTCCAATCAAAATCTGGTTTATCGCAACACAAACGACATGCCCATCCAGACATCCAAGAATTGAATATAAAGACTCCAGCAAGATATGGACAGATGAAAAGCTAATGAAAACACTGGAAATTAAATATAAAGGGGCAATAAACATCAATCAGCTAATTGCCCAAGAACTTGGCACAGTTCAGAAAATCTGACAGCATTACAATACGTCCTGGAAAATGGCAAAAAGGCCCATAAACAAATTGCAGTGGTGTTCATTGACATCGCCAAGGCATTTGACTCTGTGGCCTGTGACCAAATATTTCAAGTCCTGCAACAAAAAAAACTGGACAACCACATAATTGATCTAATCAAAAACTCTTACCATGACTGCACTAAAATGATCAAAACAGAAAGCCTGTCCTCACAAGAAATCTCCATTAAAGTTGGAGTTAAACAAGGTGATCCCATGTCACCCATACTATTCAACATAGACCTAGATCCTTTGATTAATGCCTTGGAAGAACACGGTTGGGGCTTCAGTACTGAGGCTGGAAACATCTCAACATTGGCATTTGCAGATGACCTGGTTCTGCTGAGCAACAGCTGGGAAGGGATGGAAAAAACATCTGCATCCTCGAAGAATTCTGCGCACAAACAGGACTGATGGTCCAAGCCAAAAAATGCCATGAGTTCCTAATTTCACCTACCAGGAATGACCAGGCGAAGTATTTAAGCCATTCTAACCCGCTTCTGGCTGCTCAGTATTGAGTCTACTCTTTGAGAGCTCTACCTGGCGTTTATTCTGTACCTCGCATTCTTCTGGATTCTGGACTTCCCTTTTGCCTTTCGACTTTGGACCTCGCCTCTTGTTTCGGATTGTTTGCCACTATTTGTACTTCCTGTATTTCGAACCACCTTTCTCCTTTTGACCATGGACTCGCCTTACGTACCGGATTGTTCGCCTGCCTTGTAACCTACCTACTCCTGCGTCTGCACAGGATCCACATATCTCTTCATTGGGGATTCGTTACAGTAGGTTAAATGAATTATTATTACTGGAGTATGTAAGGATAGTATGTGATGTGGGAATGTTATTATTGGTTTTATGTTTGTATTGTCATATATTGTACTGATCTCTTTGGCTTGCATGAGCTGACCAAACCAGACTCGATGCAAATAGTTGTTATGGTAATAGACGTGTTGAACTTGAGAAACTGTAGAGCAACACAATACAAGCAAAAACACAGACCTAGCATAAAATTACATGAGAAAACATTCAAACAAAAGCCAGTTTCAGTCTATTTTTTTCCTGAGGAATAAAGCCTGCTGTTATTTGTTATCAATGAGGCTCTTTAAGGCCTTTACCTTCAATAAAGCCCAAATCCCCACAAAAATCTCTCATGTGTCTTGCTGGAGAGCAGGCCCAGTTTTCCTCAGCAATGACTCATTGGCTTGGTGTCCTGTATATCATCTGGTCTATGTGTACCATCTGTGGTATTAAAATACTCCCTCTCAATTTCAGTATTTGTTTTTTTTTGTTTGGTTTCTCTGTTGTTCTAAAGGCAGATAAAGGTGTCTTGTGGAATCTAATTTTCAGGTTAGAGGTTAGTTTCAACAGTTTCACTTCCTGCACAGAGTGATGGGTCTGATTCTCATGCTAAGTGAACAGTTAATCAAGTCCACAGAAAAACTTTCAGAGTCAAGATGTTACAGCCTTCCTCACCTTTGTCTGTGAGGGTCTGGGTGTGTCCTGAGAGAGACCCCTGCTGTTCCCAGACTGAGGTACAGAGAGGCAATTAACTCTCTCTTTCTTCTTTTTTTCAGCATGGAATAAACCTATTACTTGTTCCTTTGCAGCTTACGCATGCTGACGCAGCTACCCACCAAATATCATATTTTACCAAGAAGATAAAAACAGTCATTCGCCTGCTCCAAAGTGTGTCGTTCTCTCCAAAAAAACTTCCTGGAGACACTTAATCATATTTCAGGTCTTCTCCCACAGCAATCTCTTGCAAGGAACAGAATTGTAATGAAGTCCTGTTCATCGACCACAAAAGCCTGCCTCACTGGTCTAAAGTTGACTCTTTAATTTATTCGTCTTCCAAAGGTGTCTTTATCTCGATGACAGGTGCAGAGAATCTTATGATTCCTGTGCCACCTATGACTTTAGGACTGTGCTGTTGTCTTTGTTATGACTTCTCCATGGTAATCACACACAATCTCTCCCTTTACAGGATCATTGTTGATTAGGAGACATCTCCAGATTCAAAGTGTTTGAAAAACCAATTAATAAAACTTTTCTCCCCTCTGTTTTGTAAGAGTTTTGAGAGCAGTGAGTAAAACTCCTCCCGCTGTATTTATTGTACATCCATATGGGAACCACACAATTAAAGGGCATCAGGACCAGGCAATAAGAGCAGTTGTAAACAAATTGTATTTACGAGAAATATACAAAAATATTCCTTTTCTAGTTGTAGTGGTTTTATGGTTTTACTGAGACAATTATTAATTGTAGCAGTAATCACGAGGTGGTTCGTTGTGGCTTTTAGAAAATCAATCATCAGAACAACTTACAACGCACACCCACGGGTTCAATACACGAGATACATTTATTAACATAAATTGTGCACCAAACATATACTAGTCTGCCTGGATACAAGCGGCAGACCTTACTGTGAGGGTTATTAATATACAAGGTATATAATCTCAAAGAGATGCAAACACAAAGAGATACACAACAGAGAATATATGTCAATATATATCGTTCGGTTACACCAAATCGCTAATCAGTGTTATTACCCACTGTTACTCTAAACTCAGGAGTAAATACATTACTCATGAATTAAATTGATAACAACTTGTGATGAGGTACAATTGAATTCTCGAGACGCAATATAGAACATAGGGTTTACTTATCCACTGTGTATGGATTTGGAATTTCCCTGCACGAACACCAAACCAGCTGACATGTTCTGTTGCAGCCTCAGTTCCAGCAGTTATCCAATGGGCATTGTCCCAGCATCCTCTGGCTACCGGCCAACCAGTCGAGGTGCAGCTCGGAGTAGGACGGGCGGAGGAATCTAACTGCGGCGCGCAGGGCAGTCGTTGCTCCGAGGGGATCTACCAGCAGTCCGGCTGGCTAGTAGAAAGTCTCTATGCACAGAGTGTGACCGCGGGTCCTCGCAAGTCACTCTTTTGCCCGGGAAGAAGCTGGTTCGTTCCCGGTCCAGCGCTGCTTCTGAATAAGCTATTCAGGTTGTCGACGAGGGTCCAACTATAGGCTGCCGTTGATCAAGCAGAGCATTCACGTTGGTAGAATTCTGAGTACGTACAGGATCCTCGGCCTTGCGCTTAGAACAAAGTTCAAGTCCCAGTGCAGACAACAGCAGTTGTCACGTGATTGTCTCTGAGGATGCGCGAAAATGGCCAAGGAGAGCCCCGACCTGAGCTTGCGCTCCCTTTTTGACCAAGACACAGATGTGTGTTGATTGGTTGAGAGTTTGGCGGGCATTGGAGACCCACGTGGTGTTACCACGCCCTGCCAGTCCCTGATTGGTTGATCAAGGTGAGATATGAGTCACTTACTCCTGACACTTAGGAATACAGTCCAGATGTCCATCTGGTACTCCCTAGACAGATAGGTGCCAATGGATGACCATTGATCATGATAGCCAGGCTTAGCTAAGTGCATCCCCGTTTGGGAGCTGTCCCTTATCAAAAGAAAACATCTTAAATCAGCCTGCATGAATACCTTCTCTGTGGCTGCACCACAGAGATGGAGAGTGAGATGGGGCCTCATTTAGGAAAGCACAGCAACGCTTAATTCTGTCTTATTAACAAGCATTGCCGCTACATAGTGATGTGTGCTAATATAAAAGCCGTTTTTTTCCGTGACATGATCTGGTTAGTTAGATTGAATAAAAGGCTGGGCTTGGAGGAGGGGAGGAGACTGTGGGGGTGGAGCAGCCGAATGGATTTCTTCTGATAAGCCACATCTCTCTACTCACTAGAGACACCAGTTCCACTTGAGACACAAGTCACTGGATGAGCTCTTCAGCATTTGTACCGTTGGAATAAAGGGCCCCTTGGGTGCAGGACATCGTAGGTTAGGAGCCCGAACCAACAGCGTTCCGGAGGCTTTCTGGCATTCTCCACAGCGTCGCACCACATCAGTCACGAAGGGTGCTAAACCTGTCCCCACCCAGCTCTGAGCAAAGCGTTGAGTCATCCTCTCCCATTGTCCAAACATCACAGCTATGTTCTAACAGATAGGCTTCTGAGGGGTCAGGTAGCAAAGTGGCTGGATTTAGAGCCCCTTCACACTCAATAATAATATTCGGAGCCTCTAACAGGACCTGCCACTTGCTCCATCAAACAGCATTAACCTTGCTGACCCGGTCATGTCCTCAGGGACATGAGGGTGTGTACCACTTGTGGGCATTGAACAATTAGTTGCTGGTCTAGCACTATGTTATTAACTGCCTGTACTGCTAGACAGAAGGCCTTAACAGCGTGTAGACATGGTCCCCAACCCCTGGCAACCTTGTCTAAGGGTCCCGAGTAATACCCTACCAGGTGGTACTTACCCCCATGTTCCTGTGATAGTACAGCTGTTCAGAATCTATTCTTTTCACTTACGTAGAGGTAGAAAGGTTGATCTGTCTGAGGAAACTCCAATGCAGGAGCCTGTAACAGAGCTTGTTTCAAATCATTAAAAGCATGTTCAGCTTCACGGCTCCAAGCAATCGGGTCAAGGGGTCTCCCTCCCCCCTTTCATAGGTCTGTGAGTGGTTTGCCCCGCTCAGAAAAAGCATCAACCCAATTTCTATTGAAATTGCTCAGGCCCAGGAATGACCACAGTATTGGGACTAGGGTGTGAGCTGATTGCCTGAGCCCAATCATCTGTCAATTCCCTCTTTCCCTGATTAACTTTCTGTCCCAAGTCAATAACTGTGTCTAGGCATAACTGCCTTATCATAATTAGCCTTGTGCCCTTTTTTAACCAAATGGTTAAGAATGATTTGGAGGTCCTTCTTGTGGGTTCCGTCATCGGGAGAAGCAATTAAAATATCGTCCACATACTGGATGACGACGGAGGCCACCGGAGGCAACTCCTGGAGATGCCTCCGAAGTGCCATGTGATACACGGTGGGGCTGTTATGAAACCCCTGTGGTAACCTGGTCCAAGTATATTATTCTCCATGTACAACAAAAGCGAACCAATCTTGTACCTCTGGATGTAGAGGAAGGGACCAGAACCCATTAGCCATGTCAATTACCGAAAACACCTGGTTCTCAGGTGTCAGCAGTTGAAAAATAGCAGAGGGATCTGTTACCAAGGGGGTGAGACAATTGATGTATTGATTAGCTTTTGAGTAATCAACTGTGAATCGCCACGCTCCGCTGGCCTTTCTGACGGGCCATATTGGGCTCTTGCTTGTGCTACAGATGCAGCCATTCAAAGTGCGCGTTACAGACACGTACCGCAGGTGACGTCGCTCAGTATGACGCAAGATGACGCGCGGCACCGCAGTACTTGATTGGTTGACCGACAGGGGCACTCGTGGTCCGTTGGTCTGTCGTAGAAAGACTTACAGTAAACGTCTTTGCTGTGCCCGTTGTAGATATTGAATTTTACCACTGAAGGGAAATCTTAGTAGCTGAGCATAAAAAGAATAGGAGCATACTGTAACGCGTGTGAAAGCCATAAACGATATTAATTTTGGAACATAAACATACAGTATATAGCTGGTCTTGGTACTTTAAAGAAAAAAATACACACCAGTATTCCATTTCTCCCTAAACATTGTAAGCTTCGAAGTCTTTAACGTGATACCGGAGTCAACAAGCATACTTTTAGAATTTGATTAAAAGGGAATATAATATGGAATCGCGTATCTCAAGAATTTAATAACGGCCTACTGGTCTAGGTGCGTGACTACCAACGGGCAGGTTGTGTGTTCAAATCCAGCTGGTGCTGGACCTTCCAGTTTTATTTATTTATTTTTTAATCGCGTAACATAAACATATTACCGTATGCAAACTGTACTGTATACAGTATGTATATGTATATTTAATGTCTTAACTGTGCCCGTTTAATTGAATTTAAAAAAATTATTTAACATGAACATTAAGCTGTTTACATCTTCCGCCTGAGAACAGTCACCCGTTGCTACCCAACGCAGAATGGTGATTGGCTGACACCATCTGACACCCCTCTGATTGGAGAAAAAAGACGTGCTGGTTTGCTATACATACTGTACCAAGAAGAGGATTTCTTTCTATTCAAAACATGTATTTTAAAAGTTTAAGAAGTAAAAACCTTACAGCGTACACAGATTTCTAAACTGATCAGGATCGTTATCTTTGTCTTATGCATAATAATATTCACCGCTCTGTCCAGCAAATTAATAATAAACTTTATTTTATATAGTGTTTTAAACGAATAAGTAATTAGATTGCTCATAAACCTAATCACTTGCTTTTTCTTTTTATTTAGGCTCAGATTTCAACTATAGATCGTATTATTAATAACCATAATAACAACCAACCAACAAAAACAACCATATAAACATAATACCAACCAAAAACATAGATAACAACCACAATACAAAATCAAATATATCAAACCATTTTACTCTCGCAAAGTCCTCCAATTATCATAATCCCGCCCCTTATGCAAAACCAAACCTTCCTCCCATCCCAGTTTATCCTGTTTATCATAAACAAAATCCACCTCAATTTTCAACATAAAGCATTACACAAAATCAATACCTCAACACTCCATACTCAACAACGATAATTCACAAACAGCCAGAACATGTAACTACACATTCCCAAACAGACCTAATTTCCATAGCCCCGCCCCTTATGCAAAACCAACATCCCTCCCCTGTTCTCTCTCTCCCCTGGCGGTTGTAATTGTTTTTATTTTCAAATAAATTTTAGCAAAGTCATGTATTTTAAAAATCTTAGGATTTTTATATTTATATCTTTATTTAGTGGTTTCATTATTGACAAAGGCTAAACTTTCTTGGAAAAATGTCTTTTATGTAAACCATGTTTGCTATTAATTCATTCAGGGCTAAAATATGTTCATTGTATTCTAATGAAAGAAGGGTTCCTTTCGCCGTAGTCGGGAGCCTAGTCTTTAACTAGTAAGTACTGTACTTACTGGGTTTTTGAGGGTGGGGGGAGTGTCTTTCGCTGGAAATCTCGCCTCCTACTTTGAAAATACCAGTGAAACCGGTTCAATTCGTCACAGCCAGCACTCCTGCAGAGAGGGGGGTTGTACTTGCAGTGTATGCAGTATACGCGTTATGCTCTTCGTTAATGTCTAAGCCGGAACATATCATATCTCATTTTGTATTTCTTAAAAAAAAATCGTTTTCCCAGCCTAACAGTATTGTTTTTAACCTGTAAATTTGCTGGACAGAGAGGTGAACATTATTACACAGAAGACAAAGATAGCGATTTACGTTGCATTGTGTATCGTGCTGCTTTAATACAGTTTTAAATAATTGAAAGTCTAAACAGTATCAGCTTTATTTATGGGTTTTAAATAAAGGTGATTTAAACGCGATTTAAATCAATATAAATGTTTATATTGTAACGCATAGGTGACTATTCATTGTTATTAAAATGACTTAAATTCGATCATGTTGTGATATTTAGAAATATACATTTGTTTGGTGCGAGTGAAGTTTTATTTAATCTCTGAGCCATACTGATTCTTCTGGAAGCCAGTTTCCGCCAGGGAGTAAAAAAAAAAACACACTATGGTATTCTCTCCAATGCAGTGCAGTTAAAAACATACCTCTGATGCTGCTCCTAAATGAATATTGTTTATGACCATCAGAAGCTTTATGCTCCTTTTCTTTTTTCCAGTGGATTGAACAGGGAGAGGCATTTCATGATGTACTTTTCACTGTTATAACAACAGTGGCTCTGGAACAGTTTTCAACCATGTCGTTTTATAAAAAGGGGAGATATGTACACGTTACTGAAGCTAAAAGTTTAGCCTTTGTCACTAATGTAACCACTAAATAAAGACATATAGAAATCCCTACGTTACAGACTGTATATGGCTGGTATTGGTAGTTTAAAGAAAAAATACACACCAGTATTCCACTTTCTCCCTAAACATTTTAAGCATCAGAGTCTTACATGTGGTTATTTATTGCATAATTTAATTTTGAAAGCCACTGAGACATCAGGTACTACTGTTGTATTTATGAAAAAGAAACAAAACAAAAAACATACTAACAACTGTGCCATCCTACTCCTTAGTTAATACATTTTATTATTCATAAACAGTTAACATTGTTAGCAAAATATTTTGAATTATATTTAACCCTATTTTTTCTTTAGTTTTGTATTTAACTTATTATATGATAGTCAGACTTAATGTATATTTGAACAATGAAAATATATTTTTACAAGATTTTACATTAAGCACTTAAAATTAATATGGTTAATAAAAGTAAACTGTAACATGCTGTAACAAGATCGGTTAAACTGCGAAGAAAATGCTTTCAGAGAAAATGTTTCAGGTGTGAAGAACATAGATCTCTAATGCAATTTCAACCAAACCTGTTCCCACACACCCTGCCCCCACTACCATTAGAATATACACGAACATTTTAGCGTTTCATTCTGAGCAGAAGACCCTCACACCTGAAGAGTGCTGGCTGTGACGAATTAAACCGGTTTTACAGGCTTCAATCACAGACCATGTGACATGGGACTCAGTAAACTAACAGCGCCACTGGATTTGATAATACCTAACCAAAATCCGCAATATGGAAACAGAACCTGTGTGATTGTTGATAGATGATGTACTCGTAACATTTTTTCAAGACGAACTACAACATTTAAAAAATGACTTGTATGTACTTGATATCTCTAATCAATCCACGGGTCCCAGCACAAAACGAAAGTAAAATGCATACCGTTTCGCGCTTCTTATTAGTTGCTCAAAAGTAATTTGACCGTATGAAATGCATAATATAAACCTAGAAACATATACGTGAGCAGTACTTAAGCACTGTAGTATCGGTGTTAAGACATACCTCTCAAATACTGTAAATCAAGTTAAAAATATCTCAAGACCGATTCTGGTCGTAATGAAACCATGTTTCGTGTATGTTTTCTTTTTCATCTTGAAATAACTCATTTCTAAATACCTTTTTCACTGTTAACATCTTGCAGCAACTTTGCGAACAAAATATACACTCTGACAGTTCATCCTGCTACCAACATTAAATAAAACAAATCTTAAGATTTCTATATTTATGTCTTTATTTAGTGGTTTCATCAGTGACAAAGGCTAAACTTTCTTGGAAAAATGTATTTTATGTGTTGCAGAAAAAACTGACTTGCTTTAACAAAATATGTTTACAAATCCTTTCACCTGGCATTTTCGTAGTTAGAAATTATGGAACGCTCTGTTAAAAGCAAGGGAGTTTTTATGTCCGTTGCAGTTCTTTTGCAACATGAATATAATTATATCGTTATTAATTTCTTGAGATACGCGATTCCATATTATATTCCCTTTTAATCAAATTCTAAAAGTATGCTTGTTGACTCCGGTATCACGTTAGTTAAAGACTTCGAAGCTTACAATGTTTAGGGAGAAATGGAATACTGGTGTGTATGTTTTCTTTAAAGTACCGAGACCAGCCATATACTGTATGTTTATGTTAAGATTTCCCTTCAGTGGTAAAATTAGATATGAATATTCAATACTTAAACGGGCACAGTTAAGACATTAAATATACATATACATATTGTATACGGAACAGTTTGCATACGGTAATATGTTTATGTTACGCGATTAAAAAATAAATAAATAAAACTGGAAGGTCCAACACCAGCTGGATTTGAACACACAACCTGCCCGTTGGTAGTCATGCACCTAGACCAGTAGGCTACAAGACAGCTCGCATGAGCAGGCAGGCGAAACAGCCCTACACAGCCCTGCCGCAGTACACGGATATAATCATACCGTTATTAAATTCTTGAGATACGCGATTCCATATTATATTCCCTTTTAATCAAATTCTAAAAGTATGCTTGTTGACTCCGGTATCACGTTAGTTAAAGACTTCGAAGCTTACAATGTTTAGGGAGAAATGGAATACCGGTGTGTATTTTTCCTTGTGATATTTTAAGCTCTAGTTGAATGATAGGTGTCGCATTTTAAATCATTTTCGTAGTTAGAAATTATGAAACGCCCTGTTAAAAGCAAGGAAGTTTTTATGCCCGTTGAAGTAAAACAAAATGCCTGACAAAGTATGGCTTGGACAGATTCCAAGTGCTTGTACAAATGTGCTAAAGAAATTATACTTTGAGTATACAGCTTGTCCAAAGTCATCCATTATTAATACAATTAGTAATATCTTCGGTAAAGGCTTTGATGCATAAATATTTCTGATAAAGGTAGGTTGTGTACTTTTGTCCAACTGAGCAATCTTGCTTTCATAAAATATACCAACATTTTAATGACTGAAGATTAACATGCTGTAATACACTGTTCAAAATTAAAGGCTCAAATGCTGTACATGAGAGGTTAAGCTCCCCCTGGCGGTTTTACAAGGTGACGCCGGATAGTTTCCGGCAGAGCGTTAAATGACGCGCGATTAACCACGTGACACTGCGTGACACCGCGTTATACCGCGACACGCCCACCGGGGTATGCCGCAAAATAACTCACCCATTTTGAATGGCTGCATCTGTATGTGTTTTTCGTACAATGCCTTGAGCTAATAGTTTTTGTACTACTCGTCGAACCCCTTCCTCCGCATCTTTGTTGATTTTATATGGCTTTGTGTATGGCGGGGAATTCCCAGAAAATGTGGTGGGTTCCATGTCCAGAAGCCCACATTCATCCTTATCCTTTGTCCAAATTGAATGACCTTTCAGTTCATCCTTCTGGAGGGACCAGATGTTTACATCCACTCTCTCCTCATGTACAGTTAATGTAATTCCTTGTAGATATTTCAGAGCATCCCACCCCAAAAGATCTGGGGTAGGTCCTACGCACATGACAGCATTAAATGTTACTTCTCCATCTCCTAGTCTAGTCTCGAGTTTTTGAGTCTCTTTGAGTATTATTCGATTGCCCCCTACACCAGTGGCCTCCATCTCCCTCCCTTTGAATATTACACCACACCGTTCAGCTGACTGTTCAGATAAACAAGACAATTGAGCCCCAGTATCCCATAAAAGAGACATTTGAGTCCCATTAATTGTACACTGTAACTTAAGTTCCTTTTCACCCAGCTCCTGCGATAGGCGTAGGGAGGCCACTAGGGGGAGGCCTAGGTTAAAAGATCCCTAATAGCACGCTTGTCTGCTTCACTCAAATCCTGTAATTGTGAAAGCAGGCTTTTTTGTCCCTCTCAATTTGAGGCATTGAATGGAAGATCGCGATGTTTTCCAGCCCTGCCTTCAATGGCCATTCGTTTTTTGCAATTTTTTTGAAAATGTCCAAAACTTTTACAATAATGGCACTGACCTGTAATAATTCCCCTTTTGGAATAAGTTGTGTGGTAGAGCCGGCTTCACCCTTCTGCATGGGGGGTGTTCACCCTGTTTGTATTGCCTGCAACTTAACATACATATTCCTTTCGATTTGTCATGCCATTTTAACTGCTTGTTCGTGTCTTGCACTATTTCAGGCTCTTTCAACTGAAGGGCTTTGGCTATATCAGGCTTGAGGCCACTCAAATAAATCTGTTTAATCACAGCAGATTCGTCGCTTTTCACATCATCTGTGTCACAAACTCACGAGCATTCCAGCCAGACTGTGACGAAGCAGTCAGTGAAATCAGCCACATCCTCGATCTCTTTCTGCTGACAAGCAGATATCTTTTTCCAATCTGTTTTTGGTGAGTAATGTTGTTTAAGCCATCGCCAAACCCACTCCCATCGCCCTCCCCTGCCGTTATCCTCACACAATTGCCTAAGTTCTCCAATACGCTTTTCCCCTGTCCTTCGGAGGATCATAGCGGCAGTCAGGGGAGTGATACCATAAGTATCTTTTAACTCCTGAAGCACACTCCAGGTCTGCTGCATGCCTATTTTCGGGTGTGGTACTTCATTAGCCCACCAGTCAATATCTTCTGGTTTTGGATTTGATCGTATGGGGGGGTTAGGGAAGGAAGGTGCGAGAGTAGAACCCCTCAACGGGGTGTGGGACGGAGTTCGGGTAGCGCTGTCATCAGCAGCGGCGGCTCCTTCTACGTCAAGTCCTTTCCAACTTTGGGTGAGAGCACAGATCTGCAGGCGTCCTCCCTCTGATAGGGGAGATCCTGATCTGTCTTTATCACACTCATACCAAGTGTCATCCTAATCAGACGCCCTGTCTCCATATGGCCAATGTGGGAATTGATCCCAATCATTTGCGTTACCTGCCTGTCGGTTCCCCTGTGGGAGAGCAGGATATAATTTAGTGGACGGCTGCAACACATTAACCAGTGCAGTGCGCCCAGGAACTAATTCTTCCATCAGTCTCAGATTCTCCTGCCTTGCCTCTTTTAGCTTTTGTTCAAGCTCCTCTTTTGCAGTGAGTAAATTATCTTTCCTTTCATTTAATGCTTTCAGTTTTTCTGTAAGCTCTTTTTTGTATCACATTCTGATTTCTCTTTCACGTTTATCAGCCGAGCACCAGGGCTGCAGCTACATCCTTGTGCTTTTGCCAAATCTCAAATGCTTTCTTACAGGCATCCTCGCCCCAAACTCCCTCTGATAAACTCAGCTTCTTCATATATTTTTTTCTCCTTTTCTTTCAACTTACACTTATGACTATGTATCAGACACCTCCACCACTTTCTCAAACACCCAGTTAGCACACATGTTTGGTTTCTGAAGGTTTACTGTGTCGTGTGTGAGGTAACAGCTCATAGGCAGATCCTTTTACTTGGAAATCCTGTGCATTGCTGCACTCATGCAACTAAGGGCGTCTGTTACCTCCAAATATAAATGCCTCTCAGAGTCTTTAGAGAGGACTTACACCACACAGGTAAGGAACGAGAACACGATCCTGTTCTCTGGATCAGTAATTCACCATCCCCAGAATGCCATCATTGCTCCCAGGTGGACTTACAGACTGGGCTCCAGTCAGAGCTGATCTCAACGTCCTTTAAATCCTGCTACTGAGTGCTTTGCTCTTTTATTATGAGGTGTGTTTATGTAAGTGTGTTGTGCGTATGTGTATGTTCACAAACAAGAAAAACACATAAAAAAACATACATATATTATCTCCTTTCCTCCTGTTCCCTTTAAAAATAAAAAAAACACACCACACCGTGCACAATCAAGGCACAACTCAGCTCAGGACCCCACGCGCAATTAAGGCACAAAACCAGTTCTGAGCTTTGCAATAAAGGTCCAAACCCGTTCAAAAACTCCACGCGCAATTAAGCCATACACCAGTTTTGAACGCCATTCGCAATACCGTGGCTCGTCACCTGCCAGACTATATTCTGGGCTTCCAGCCAACCACCCATTTCATATACCGGTGTCTTCTCCGGGCCAGAGGAAACCAGAAACTCACGTTTACTCCATCATCTCGAGCAATCCTTGCAGGGAGCAGAGACTTGCCAATCGGTCAGACAAGAGAGTCGGGACTTTTAAAAAAAGAGGAGTCCTTACCTCTTTGTAGTATGCGCGCTGACCATCTCTCCTGCCGATGGGAAGTCTTGCGCCTTCTGAAGTATCCTGTTCATGATGCCAAAAGATGTTGTAACAGACAAATAAGTTCTGGATCCCGAGGTGAAGTTTAAACAGCTGAGTTTTATTACATGCAAGGAACAATAAGACTGAAGCATTGTTTGGAATACAGGTACAAAACTTCCAGTTTATATAGCACTTTTTGGCCAGTTCTGACATAGTTTGTTTCCATGGTAATGGGGAAAGGTCACGGTGTCCGGACAGTTCCCAGACTTCGACCACTCTTAATGGTCAGTTTTAAGTTTCCTTCCTTGGGGGGGGGGGGGGGGGGGTTCTAGCTGGCATCTGGAATCCTTATCAGTTATCCCCTTTTTACTGCCATAACTCTAAGCCTGGAATGTCTTGTGTGCAAGAAGTCCAGTTCTTGTGCAGGAAGGAATCAGTTAACCCCTTCTTCACATCTTATATCTTTCTTCATTCCCTCTGAAAAAGTACTTACAGAACAAATGTAAAACTCATTACTTTCTGATGCGATGGCAGCCATTGTGTGCCAGAATGCTCACCACACCAGCTCTCAGTGGGGAGGAGAACAGTGTGATGAAGCCAATTCATAGATGGGGATTATTAGGAGGCCATGATTAGTAAAGGCCAATGGGAAATTTAGCCAGGATGCTGGGGTAACACCATAGAGAGTCAGGAAGTCGGTTTTACATCTCGTCCAAAAGACAGCACTTTTTACAGTACAGTTTCTCTGTCACTATACTGGGGCATTAGGATCCACACAGACTGCAGGGTGAATGCTCCCTGCAGGCTCCACAACACCTCTTCAAGCAGCCTTAATTTACTTACTTTCCTGTTTCCCAGGAGGTCTCCCAGGTACTGACCAGGTTCACACCTGCTTAGTTTTAGTGGGTTGCCAGTTGTGAGTTGCAGGGTGGTATGGTTGCCGGCAATTATTGTGAGCCTAAGGTAGTTGTTTTAGCTAATTTATTTTTACTTCCCCTGATATTAATAATGTTGACTTATTTCTTTTTATATCTGTTGAAAAGGAAAATTCCCTCAGTCCATTACACCTGAAGACATCTGGGGACAGATCTCAAATGGCTTCAATCGGAACATCCACCAAGTAAGAGTTCATTGTTGTTTTACAAAGTCATGTTTTATTTCAGAATCACGTACCTATCTGATAAAATACAATTAGGGAGAAAGCTTAATTAGGAAAATGTAGGCCTTCTCTTGTTTCTATAGTCAAATGTTTTTCTATGTTGTCTTAGGAAACCCAGCAGGATTCCCCTGGTGTGCAAGATGTGCTAGAAGACATTTGACCAGCTTCCTGCTCACTTGAAGAGGGCGTGTATGAAGCGAGCCACACCAGAGGAGATCAGGATGGCCTCTCACCAGGCCAGGAAGGACTTGATGAGTCACCTGAGGAATAGGCAGGTTGTGGATTACGAGAGCATAGAGCTATTGTTCGATGAGGAAAATAGGAACCTGGCTGTGGGCCTGGTGGAGTCCATTGGCTGTTTTGTATGTGGGAAATCTGAAGACAAACCAGCAAGGTGAGAGACTGAATTTTGCCATTTCTTCATTGTATTTTCATAGTTTTTTTTGAAACCGGTTAGCTCGGTTAGTATTTTATGTAATTGTGGTTCCAGATGCCCTATGGAAGCGCCTCCTGTCCAGCAGAAAGAGGTGCAGTCCAGTGACTAAAGAGGATAAGGAAGACGAAGGAGAACATGGGAGTTTTGGAGAACTGGAGCAGCAATACGACTTTCCTCTCGTTTCCAGTTTGATTAATAATTCAACTGGCTCTCACATATGAAATCATTCTATATATTCCTATGTATTCCTACAGGACCCCAGTAGTTAAGAGTTATCAGAAGGCTCTCTGGAAGAGAGTGGCCCAGGCTGGACTATACAGAAAACACGCTCTGGATGCTCCTCTCCTGGCTGGGTTTAAACAGTACCTTATACAGGACCTGGGTGTGATAAACTGCTCTCAGGAGGTAGTTATTTAAAACTGGGCAGAGACTCCAAAGTACGTATTTTAACCCATTAGCAAAGAATTCACCCATCTGAGATTGTGCCAGCTTTAAAAATATTTTTTTTTAGATAGACAACATTTCCAGATTCCTGTTTTTTATGGATCCATCTGAAGCATCCTTGATGTTTGTGAAGGACAATCTCAAAACTGAGGATGACTGGACTGTCTCTCCAAACCATTCCTAATTACATCAAAAACATCAACCGGTTCCTGCGCTATATCCTGAATGCCACCAACCTAAGACAGGAGGATCATAGTCATCAGAAAGAGATATTTTCCATTTGGAGCTCTGATTCCAGTTGGTTTCTAGTTTTACTACATGACGGGAATTGACATTGATGGTACTACTCCTTCTGCCAGATACACACAGCTGCAGAGTCCTGGTCCGAGCACCAGTGACTGCTGGAAGGTGCTGAGGGCTAAGAGAAAAGAGAGATGTTGAGAGGATACTGGAGAAGACGCACACCTCTGAAGACATCACCATGCCTGAGCAGCTTCTTGTGCTGTATTACCTGCAGGCCATTCTCCAGCTGGAGCACCTGCAGCACCCACGGGTGGTATAGAATATGACAGTAAGCATGACAGTTATGCATATTTCAGTTGTTTGTTCAAATTCTAACAATGACACTATTATCTGACATTTATAAAGAGAAAGAATAACAATGATAGTCAGGGCTCATCGCTGTCATTTAGGTGGGCTCCCGTTACTTAGGGCCTTAACAGGGAGACTGGACTGGAGGGTGGGGTGAGGGAGAAGATTCTCTCAGCTCTGTTTTCAGTCAGGCAGAATGAATGCACTTGAGAGTGGAAGTGTGAGAGTGGAATTTGATCTCCACCCCAACTTCTCTTCAGTAACTCCATATGGAAGAAGAGTTAGTGAATGGCAAACATCAGGTTCAAACAGCCTCAGCAGCACTAAATTGTAATGATTCTTGATGACACCTCCTCATGTTATATGTAAGCCCCTTCTCTCCTTCACATTCATCTTTTGCACCTCTCTTCCACACCATCCCCTACATGTGAGTCCTCATTGGGATCCCAGCCTCCTCGTTCTACAGAAGCTTAGCACCCAGCCAAGTGGGTCAGACCGACTGACTGAAACACTCAACACTCTCCATACACTTCATTGCTGGGTGCTGCTGTTGCTACTGTAAAATGATCATTGGCAGTTTTGAATCAGATAGGCAGCTTGTGATATCAGATCCAGGAATGGATGCAGAGAAATAATTTTGTGTCACAAAGAGGGCAAAAACTGGCGATAATAGCAGACACAAAGCACACAACCTCCTCTCAGCAGCTGGCATGCTTTGCCCTGAATGAAGAAGAGGAACATGTAAGTCGAATTTACGCTGATATACGGTATTCTCTCCAGTTCATTGCCAACATCTGTCTTCGGCATTCAACAATAGTTGAAAAGTACAATAACTGCATTTTGTACTGCCACTGATAGCATATGTGGAACAGAGACTGAATTATTCTAAATTTCTTCTGTGGGGGAGTCAATTTATAGTCCTTCCAACGACTTGCGAAGACTGCATGAGAAGTAAACCAAATCACAAAGTTGTTTTAATGTATTCATCGAACTGCCTGTGGCTTGGAAACAATCATACACTGTGTGTATGTGTTTGTTTTGTAGATACTACCTCCCATTCATCACCTGCCAGGCTGCCAGGAGGGCATTTGAGACGGCCACAAAGAGGCTCACAGATGCACAGGAGAGCATTGTGGCGGATTATCTGCACACTCAGATGTTACTGCAGAGAAACACTAGAGGATGCTGACACATGACAACATCTGCTCAGCCATTGAAGTCATTGAATGTGTTGCAGAGGAGGGAGCTCAGTAAGTGTCAACATTTTCTGAATAAATGACAAAATATTCATGTGTCAAAAACAGCAATTACTTCATGCTTTTGAAACATCAAAAGAGCAATCGCCAGTAAGTGCTGCAGGATGCACATCTGCTGTGTAACTTGAAGAGAAAACACCACTTTCAGTTCTATTCAGCCAATGTGTTACAGATATTATTGTGATCTAATATTCGTTTTTAAATCAGATCAACACCAGCCCTCGCTGTTGCAGCTGCAGGATCTGGAAATCCGAAGATGGATGATGCCACAGCCTTCTAGGAGCTGACACTGGAGTTTCCAGTGTCGTTAGACGGGCAGCTTCCCAGAAAGAAAGAGTGCCTGAGACTGATTGGAAGTCATGACCAACACTGTTAGGACCGGTGGAGATCAGAGCAGAGGAAGATGAGACTGCAGAACATTATTGGTAAGTTTACAAAACTATTATTTACACAGAGAAACTGACAAAGTGAATTTGAAATCAGTTCTGAGGGTTTCTGTTCTGGTTTTCATTCCAGACCATTACGCTAGACAGTTACCAACAGAAGGCCAGGTGACCCGCTATTTTCAAAAGATGGACTGGACTGCAAATACACCAACAGCATCTGAAGTGCTTGAGAAGTGGAAGCCCAACACAGATGCACAACCAAATGAAAGGCAAATTAAAACCTGAAGAGGCCTGAGCATCACTGACGATCCAGTGAAGGGGAAGAAGGTTGTGACTTCCAGGTGTTTCCTGAAGGTAGAGGTAGTGTGTGATCACCATGGCAAGGTCATCACAAAGACAGCTGCAGAAGCCCTAATGGCACAGATGGCAGAGGCAGAGATGAGATGTCTGTTCTTTTTTGATGGACATGCACAAAAATGTGCATTGATGCTTGTGAAGAACAATGCAACTTCTACCCGGATAAGGAGACGATCGGAAGGCAGATAAATTCCTCTAAGAAAAATGACAACATCAGGGCTCTTAGAGAGTCGTTCATAATCAACGGACAGCCTGTCATGACAATTCTGTTTATAGCAAAGAGGGACATTGCTGAGGGAGAAGAGCTCCTCTTTCATTACAGAGTTTCGAGGAAATCATTGCTGCATGAAGGACAGGCTCTGAAGTGGTTGGATAACTGACCAGTTCCAGAAAATACTTTGTAAGTATGTTGAACATATTTTCTTTTAACTATTAAAGATTGTGTCTTCTTGTGACTTGAAATCCATCTCAGTATTGTTTGTGTCATTGTTTTGAAGATGACATGTCTCGTTCTCCAACAGCTAGGATACCAGGAGGGGACAAGAGACAGTAGAAAAGTAGATAAATGAAGCTCAGAAGAGCAGTCTTCACTCAGGTTAGGAGATTGTCAAACAGAGATCTTTAAAACAATCAGCTGAAGGGGAGCACATCACAGAGATAGGGTTTCCCCTAGCACTCAAGACATGCTCACTGTACTGAAGTTATACTTTCCTTTTTATACATTAAAAGTAGGCAAGACTTTAACATATCAAAGGAACATACAGGGAAAGGGGCAGTGTCAAAAGTCAAACAAAACAGGACAGGAAGATGCCATTTGGCATCCTACACTCTGTTTCATTTCTCTCTGGTTGAATGGGTGTGAGGAATCACAGGCTTTTGTTTGCACCTAAGACAGTGGTCTTAGGTGCGAACAGAAAACCTTTCCCGCGCATAGTCACTGTCCTGACCTTTTGACTCGGTCTTCCACATTATCTAGAGTCATCCTGTAGGCTCTGTTCTTGGTGTCGTTCATGAAGTCCAGTCAGTCTCAGTCAATGTCTCTTCCAAAGCAGTTGCTTGTCTAATGCTGCTGGAAACTCCAGTGTCCGTTTTGGGCCATCATCAGTCTTCTGACAGTGAATATCGCCTTTATCTGTTAAGATTAAATTCATAAATCAATAATTACTTTAACACATCATTTCATAAAGATTTGAGAGTTTGTTCAATTTAAACTGACCCAAAAGCAGATGTCTTACATTGAAAAAGATTCTTTGCATTGCTCCACTAATCATGGACTAATTTGAAAACTATGTTTTAAATGGAGTGATCGCTCTTTTAAAACATGAAGATAAAGTCAACAGTTTTTCAAAAGTGGTGACAATTATACCTCTTAATTCCAAAACTTTCAAAAAGAACAAGAGCTGGGCAGATGTCGCATAGTGTTTTGTCTTGGGAATATTTGAGTTTTAAACCTTACATCTGGTATACTCAGTTCCTATTGCTGAATGCATGATGAAAGTATTGCTTACAGGTGTCTGACATAGAGCACTGTGACACCCTTTGAGAGAATCCTGTGCATATTTCACAAATTGTCATATTTTATTAGAGCTTACATTTTGGCTGCAGATTTGCAGTCTGGCCGACAGGTTGTAACGAACAGTTCTTTCCGGACCCTATGCGGACGACACAATCCAGAATAGTGAGGAAGGAATACACTAGGGAAAAGTCATGCAGGAACAGGGGGGCGTGTCCATACGGTGCTGGTGATCCGGGGAGGTGTGGCCAAGGCGAACAGTCCAGAATAAATCCAAAAGGGGAAATCCAAAAACGAAAGCAAAAGGTCCAAGGCTGGGAAATCCATCCAAACAGGAGATTAAAATCAGGTGCTGGGTCGGGACCGGCGGGGGGAACAAGGACAGGAGCAGGAAGTTAAAAACATAACGGAGCCAGGCGCAACTAGGTCCCGGGCTCGCACGATACGGGGATCAGATGCAGAGCCACGAGTAAGGTGCGCGCCAGGCTTATAAAGGCGAAACGAACCGGAGCGAAACAAGGAACAGGAGGCGGGAGTGATGCAAATGAGGAAGGGCTGGAGCGCCCTTAAGAGGAGGGGTTTGCGATCGTGACACAGGTGTTTTCAGAAATGACAAATTCTGGATCATATCAAAGGAGCAGGAAAAGTGTATTCAGTGACGTGTTTGCAGTGATTCTGCGTCTCCAGCTTCAACACAGTGATATATATATTTATATGCTCCTGTGATTTATTGGTACATACCCAGGGCAATAATCAGGACCAGAGATAGTGTTGTGAAGTACAGCAACCCACAGGGACACAAGCGTAGACCCACTGGACTGCATCTCCTGCAAAAACCAACACATACAGGTGTGTAGCAGCATAGTACTGCGTACAGGTCTCAGAGATAGAGCGCTGTCCCCATTGACAAAAACCTGAGCTTTCTGCCCCAAATTATCAAATTTTTCTAGAGCTTACATTTTTGCTGCGGATCTGTAGTCGGGCCGACAGGTCGTTTAAGAAATTGTGGTTCATGTCAAATGAGCAGGAAAAGTGTATTTCATGAAGTGTTTGCAGTGAACCTGTGGCTCTGCCCTCAATACTATGATATTTTATGTCATGTGTGGGTATTTATCTATTCCTTTTATCTTTTCTCAGTTTTCCCTTTCCGAACTTAAAAGGACAATATCTCCACCTTGTGGACATTTTCAGTAATGTCTCATTTTGGGGGAATGTTTTTATTTCAATTCTCAGTTGGTTATTTTATTTTTATTGATTTGCATTGTGCATTCAGCAGTGCTAGATTTTTTTTTTTAATTGACTTCCACTACTGTACATAATGTGAGTTTATTTTAAAAAATAATACGAAATGAAAGGAATGCATTTTTATCAAGAGAACAATGTTGATATTACCGTGATTATCTTCCTTAGATCATGTATTCCATCATTAGGACAATTTGTGGGCTTGAACTACAAAGATTTTCCCGTTCTATGGTACAAGATAAATAAAAACAAAAGCAAAAAAAAATGTAATTAGATTTGTTTTTTAAAACACATGTAATAATTTATTTAATAAACATACGTGAAATAAAAACATTTTAAAATCATACTTTTAGTATATTTAGTCCCTAATGCACAATGCAATGATAATTTGTGCAACATGCACTGCTGTGTTTCAATACTCCACAGTGATTCAGAGTTCCATACTGCCAAAACATAAGCAGCTTTTGTATTGTAGAGCACATAATAGCACAAAGGGAACAGCGAAACCACACTACAGCATAACTGTTTTGCTTTTTCATTAAAAAAAACTGTATTTCTTCAAATTTAATGCATTTCTATTCCTTTTACCTTGTCGCAGCTTTTCTTAACATGGGAGTACAATATCTCCACCTTGTGATCATTGTTTGTAATGTCTTTCTTTGAGGACAGATTTTTATTTCAATTCTCTACGAGGTGATTTTAATGTTACAGATTTGAATTCTGCATTCAGCAGTGCAAGGTTTTTTTTTCCAAGTTCAATGGAACTATCATAATAATGTAAGTTTCTTTAAAAAAATAAAATGAAAAGAAAGGAATACATTTTTAAGAGGAAACCAATACTGACATTCCCATGATAATCTTTCTTAGTTCATGTATTGCATTAGAACACTTTGTGGGCTTGAGCTACAATGATTTTTCTGTTCTGTGATACAAGATAGAGTACTATGCTTTTTGACCTGTGCTTGCTGCTAAAATTACCATATTTTAGGAGCAGGAAAAAGTGTCCTCAGTGACGTGTTTGCAGTGATCCTGTGGCTCTGTCCTCAATACTATGTGATTGATATATTTTATGTCATGTGTGGGTATTTGTTCCAGGTATTAAGTGTCTCTGGAATTTTTTTTTTATGGAGAAGGTCAAGCTTTGGAGCATCTTCTTGGTAAAATATGAGATTTATTGGAGAGATTGAATTGCCTCTCTGTCCTCCAGCCTGAGAACAACAGGGGTCTCTCTCAGGACACACCCAGACCCTCCCAGACACAGGAGAGGGAGGCTGTAACATCCTGACTCTGAATGTTTCTCTGTGGACTTGATTAACTGTCCACTTAGCATGAGAATCAGACCCATTAGTTTTTGCAGAAAGTGAAAGTACTAAAAGTGTCACGACCGCCAGGCAGTCAAGACCAACTCTTAAGCGATCTAATCAGCACCAGCAGCGGGTGATTATTAACAAACGCCACCGCACGAGTTAAACCACCTGCACACACTCCACCGTGCGGTGCGCAGTGCTATTTATACCATCTTTACCTGCTTCCCGCTGCTCGGTATTGAGTCTACTCCTTGAGAGCTCTACCTGGCGTTTTTCCCCGTACCTCGTTTATTCTGGATATTGGACTCCCCTTCTGCCTTTTCGACTTTGGACCTCGCCTCTCGCCTCAGACTGTTTGCCACCGGTGTTCTCCCTGGATTACGATTTACCTTACGCCTTTTGACCACGACCTTGCCTCTCGTTTTGAATTGTTCACCTGCCTCATCTACTACCCGTGCCTGCGTCTGCACAGGATCCTTGTATCTTCCCACCAGGGATTCCAAACAAAACTAACCTCCAACCTGATCTTAGAGTCCATGCGACACCTTTATCTGCCTTTAGAACATCAGAGAAACCAAACAAAAAAAACAAACACTGAAATTGAGAGGGAGTATTTTAATACCACAGATGGTATGCATAGGCTAGATGATATACAGGACACCTGGAAGAACACATGAAATATATGGAGAATCTCAGTCATGGGTCATTGCTGAGAAAAACTGGACTTGCCTTGCCTTAAAGAGCCTCGTTGATAACAAATAACCAACAACTGGCTTTATTCCTCAGGAAAAAAATAGACTGAAACTGGCTTTTGTTTGAATATTTTCTCATGTAAGTTTATGCTAATTGGTTGCTTAGCTGCTAAGCTTGTTGCCTGTACTGTGTTGCTCGACAGTTTCTCAAGTTCAACACTTCTATTACCATAACAACCATTTGCATTGAGTCTGGTTTGGTCAGCTCATGCAAGCAAAAGACATCAGTACAATATACTACAGTACAAACATAAAACCAATAATAACATTCCCACATCACATACTATCCTTACATAATCGAGTAATAATGTATTCATTTCACCTACATTATATAACTGTGTTCACACATCTTACAGCCTCTGGGCAGGTGCTGTTACAGAAGCTGTACTCCTCTTATTAACAGACCTAAGCACTACCAGAGAGGAGGAAGGTAAACAGAGGCTGGGTAGAGTGAAAGCAGTCGGCGAGCATCTTTAGAGCTTTGTGTTTCAGTCTAGAGATGTAGAATGAATCCGCAAAGGGAAGGTCAGTTTTCGAGGCGATATATACTGCCCTCTTTAGCTATTCCGTGTCCTGGGCAGAAATGTTGCCATCTCACACAGTGAAGGGAAACAGCACAACACTCTCAATGACAGATCCGTAAAAGAGAGTCATTGCTTCCTGTGACACTCCAAACCTCTTCTGCTTCAGGGATAAATTGAAAATCTCTCTAAGATAGGAGCAAGCTGGTTGGCACAGGAATTCAGTGTAGAGGTTACAGAAAAGCCTACAGTAGATGCTTCCCTGCTGTTCTGTATGCAGAAAAACAATTTATGCTGCTGTGGTTGATAGTTGTCATAGAACTGTAGTAAGGTGTGTTAAGAGGTAAAATTCTAAAGAGAGTCTTTTGTTTCCCTGAAAAATAGAAATGGCTGCCAGATAATCTGAAGTACAGTAGTTTATAATTAAGGTCTCTGAAAGTGACAACCCTGGTTACTGGGACAGTCCTAAGAAGTCTGACTTTAGATTTCAGATTGAAAAAACCAATGCAGAAATCCCAGCCGGGACAATTTCCTAGTTTAAAAAGGAAGGGTCCCAGTCTTATCCAGTTTAGTTTTAAACTGCTCTAGATAAATTTGAATTGACACTGACTGAGTTGTCAAAAGCTCAGTATCTCAGAAGAAGAGTAAGCTGGAGGAATATAAAAAAGAGCAATTCAAAATATTGGGCATAATCAGTGAAAAGAAAATGGAAAATGAACAGAAAAAGAAACTACTCAAAGAAGCGTTAGTGAAAATAGAAAATAGAAGACCTTCTGTCATGGAGGAGGGCAGAAAAGAGATACAGGTAAGCTTGCATGATCAGGAAATCAAATTGGAAAGTTCATACAACAAGACTAACGAATAACTGAACAAAGAGAAATATTGATCAAGGAACAAGACTCTGCCCTGCAAGAAATCAGAGATCTCAAGCAGAGCATGCGTGTCTCAGGTAGGGGCCAAGGGTGCAAGTGCATTCAGGAAGCCTGGGCTCAGAGAATCTCTAGACTAGGATCTCCAAGTGGATCAGAAAGAGCCCTATACAGGACGCTCTGGTGTATCCGTCCTGTCCTTGATCCATTTTGTAGGTAAGGCAGCGGATTTAACCTCCACTAATTTAGATGGCTAACAATATACAAGAAATGTTTGATCTGACAATACCTGGTTGTAATTTCAAGACCTAAGTTGACGAGCTAAAGGATATGTTCCAGTTCATGCCTGAAGCTATGGAACCAAAGAAAGTTATTGTAACGCCCTTGCCCGGTGGTGAGGAGGAAGCACACCTAGGCGCTCATAGTACCGCGGAACAGGCTGGGAGTTGTAGCCAGGGGGAGTCTGAGCCTCAGCACGATGACCAGCAGCTGACCCTGCATATGTAAATAGTGTCGTAAGAGCTTTAGTGTCCTGTGTAGCCTTATAAGTGTATAGCCTGTTGTTAAGTAATTACCACCCTAAATATGTGTATATGTTCCGTCAGTCTCCTCGTGTGTGTATATGTTGTGTTTGGTTTTTGTGTGGTTTCGTTAGGAGAATAAAGCAGTTGCTTGGTTTACTATCACGTCTCCACTTGTCCTTTGTCCTGAGGGAGCCTGAAAACGCTACATTATTTTAGTGAGAAAAACTACCAGGTGAGTAGAAGGCAAGGCAGGGACCAAAAATCTGTAACGATTTTGATGTCAAGCTATGATATAGGAATATTTTATCCATATTGGTCAGGTATTGGCTGTTGCTGCTTTCCACTGGGTTAAGCACGGATATCTGAGTCTCCTCGTGAGTTTTACTAGAGGATCAGATGCATTTATTTTACTGGGCAGAATTGTGTCAGTGATGAAGAGAGAGCAGGCATATTTTGCCTATCCCAGCATACGATTGAAATCATGCTGTCAAGGGATTCCTTAACCAGAAGGAGTAATGAGCAGCCTTGAGCATGAGAGCGAATGTCATGCATACAGTCCAACCATGTGCTTCAGATGACCGCTCTATGCAGGGTCAAGTAGGCCCTGCTAACCACACCATCCACCAAGTGTTCACAGAGCAGATTCAAGAACAACTAGAAAAGACAGACACACTGGAAACAGAGGAGCACCCTTTCAGACACCCTATCTGGTCAAGATGCAAATCCAGTGGGGGACAGGAACACAGCTTTACAATAATGCTGATGAGTCACTAGAGAACCTGAAGAAAGAGGATATAACATCGATGCAGTTCGGAGAGGATAAAAATAAACGGATGAATTTCACCCACAGCAGATATAAACCAAGAAACATTGTAAAATCACTGCATACTTTTTGTTGCATATCAGTCATATTTGGGAACTATAATTCACGAGGAATGACAGCAGCCGAAAGCTAGGGAGAAATTAGAATCGTTTATTGTGATGTGGAGATTTGGCGTAACCCGCTTGGCTGAGGGCCAACCTCCCGGCCGTTGGACGGGGAGGATAGGACCCCCATGCGACCAATGGGGTAGCTGCAAAGGTGGAGAGGGGGTGGAGGAGGGATGCAGAAAACGAACGAGGAAGAGGAGAGGGTGACGTTTGATATTTATGGAGACCGGTTGCTTACGTCAGGATTAGTGAGAATTGCAGCAGCTGTGTCGAATGAGCGCGGCTGCCTTCATTCCTCCCGAACTTTCATTAAAAACTCCATTTCACGAGGAATGACAGCAGCCGAAAGCTAGGGAGAAATTAGAATCGTTTATTGTGATGTGGAGATTTGGCGTAACCCGCTTGGCTGAGGGCCAACCTCCCGGCCGTTGGACGGGGAGGATAGGACCCCCAAAAGAACCAAGCGGGACCCCCAGTCACCAGTGCAGAAAAACAAAAACAAAAGATTATTGGGCCAATTCAGCTGAGGAGAGAAAGTGCCTGCTTGAGGATACCGGGGTTAGTTTTAATGTATGCATGGTAAGCCTCGGAGGATCAACGGCCGAGTTGCTTGATGAGATACTCGGATATGCCCTGGCGAGCGGCGGAGGATGCGGCCCCTGATCTAAAGGAGTGCCTGGAGAATTGTTTAGGAGGGTATCATGATGCGGCCCTTCTCATTTGCGAACAGAGGGGCAGTAGGCGAAGCTCCAGCAGAGGTGCATAGATGTGCGTAATGGGATAGAGGCTCGTAAGGGCTTATGTAGGAACAGAGTTTGGAATAATAGGTGAGAGTGGCGGATCTGAGTTGGTTGGTTTTGCTTTTCTTGAGATAGAAGGTCAGCGTCTCGGAAGGTAATATGGAGATGTTGGATAAGCAGGGTTGAGGAGAAGGATCGAAGGATGTGGAATTAGCGGTAATTTCGGAGCGCCTTAGGAAGATAAAGAAGGCTAACAAGAATAAAGATTCAAGAGGGCGGTCGACCCAGGGTGAGTGGTAACCTGACCTGACTACGTTGAGGCAGGATTCAAGGATGTCTGAGGTAAGTGGTGCGCGTAGGTTCGGAAGTGGTTTTCAAGCCACTGAAAGCCTTTAAGGAGAGTAATTTGAGGGTGGATAAGGGATGGACAGATCGTGCCGAAAAGGAGTGGATGCCGCACAGGTATACTTTGGTGGTGGATGCTCGTAGCTTGAGTGAGTTTCTACGATAGCAAACGAAGGATGATACGGTGAGAATGTCGAAAGAATGGAATTTTATGTTCGCGGAGAGGTGGAAGGATTGGAAGCCCTTCCGGGCAGTGCAGTAAGAATTGAGAGTTCGAGGGGCGATCCCTAAGAGGATAGTTTGCTGGGCCAGCTGGAGATAGCGATGGAAAGGATGATTCAGAGGAACGTGAGTTCCGAATAGGGAGGTACTGTGCATGGGTTCAGTCTTGCATCTGGTGCCAAGTTCCTGAATTGAAAGCGAGAGAGAGAGTCAGCTATCTCATTAAGGTGGCCTGGAATGTGAGCAGCTACGCGGATGAATTGATGTGTGAGAGAAATCCATTTAAGGCAGCAGAGGAATTTCATGATAGATTGGGATGAAGACCTTCCTTTGTTGGTTATATGAACTACTGCATGGATGGCCGAATGGATGAGGACGGTTTTTGTTTCCAATTGTGGCCCCAAAGAGAAGCAGCAACGACAATTGGAAATATTTCTAACAGGGCTGTAGTGTTTCATAGCCGTTCAGGGACGCCAAATATGTAATCATAGTGGCTCTCTGAAGGCACCAGTTCTGTAGGGTTTGGGCATTTACTGAGACAATTATTAATTGTAGCAGTAAACCACAAAGTTGATTCTTTTGATGGCTTTAGAATCCAACCATGCGACATAACTCAAACAACGCACACACACAGGTACTAATACACGAGGATACATTTATTAATACATAGAATATGCATGTAAACCTAACAGATCTTATCGAGAGGGTTATCAGAATACAAAAGATATATATTAATTCAGTTACGAAGTGTTACATATATCAAGAGGACATACGTTCAGTATATCATTCATTAAGACCGTTTCGTAAAGTGAACTTGGTTACAACTTCTACATTAGATACTCAAAACAAGTACATAACTCTTAGGAATTAAATTGATATCAACTGGTTGGGATAACAATTGAATTCTCGAGCTGTAATGCATTGAAGTTGAGTACTCATCCAATCTCTGGGGATTCAGATCTCCTGCGGGCACAAAGAATCAGTTGCAGGCTGTTGCTGTCCAATCCGCGCTCTCTGGCTGTGTGCCAGGCTGTGCTGTGCGGCTTGCGACGGTGCGCTGCAGATGCTCACTGAGCGGCTAGTTAGTGTTGGTTTTAACTAGCAAAGTTTGTGCACAGGAGAAAAGATGACTGTGGGTCCCAGCAAGTCAGGAAGAGGACTGGTTCGTTCCTGATGAAGAGCTAGTTCTGAATAGTGATTCAGCTGTCCACAGTTCTGACCTGTTCACGAGGCCTGCTGCTGGTTACTCTCTGGCAACCTCCACTCTAGACTCTTAGAACAAAGGAAAGTTCTGGCACTCGGACACACTGGCCGTTCCGTGGTTGTCCGGGCTGAGTCTCGGGATGGTCAGGAGGCGCGCTGCGAGAATGTCCTGCCCTTGGGAGCCTTCTGCTCCTGGATCTTACTTGAATCTCACGAATCTGAATCTGAATCTCTCAGGCTCTCTGTGTTGCCTGTTTTTACCTGGAGGAACTTCAGCTCATTCATTGGCTGAAAGTTCCATGGGCATCAGAGTCCCACGTGGGTTACTCAGCCCTACCAGTCCCTGATTGGTTGATCAAGGTGAGATATGAGTCACTTACTCTTGACACTTAGGAATGCAGTCCAGATGTCCATTCGGCACTCCCTAGACAGATAGGCGCCAATGGATGACCATTGATCATGATAGCCAGACTTAGCTAAATGCATCCCCCTTTGGGAGCTGTCCTAGGAAACCTTAAATCACTCTGCACTAATGGTCTCTCTGTGGCTGCACCACAGAGATGAACAGAGAAATGGGGCCTCATTTGGGAAGCTCAGAAACACTTAATTCTGCCTTATTATTAAGCCTCGCCGCTGCAGGGCCAATGACTGGTTGGCGAGAGGGATTGGAAAGAAATCAGGAGGCCAAGGGGCCGCGAACCATTGGCCTTTGTAATAGCCTCCGAAACCGACTGAGGGGGCTGCGTCTGTGAAAAGCTGGATATCCTCAGTGTCAGAGAGGAGGTCATCCTAGAAAAGAGATATGCCATTCAAGTTGGCCAAGAGAAGCTGCCAAAGCCTGAGCTCGGATTTGCAGTTGGCTGAAGGGCTTACGTGGTGGTAAAGAGAGGGCACGGAAGAGGCGAGGTCGAGAAGGTAGACCGTCCTTGAGGGATGATACGCATGGCGTAATTGAGGTGGCCGAGCGGAGAGAGGAGTTCCCTCTTTGTGCAAAATTTGGCGGAAGAATAGATAGAGATATACATCTGGATCCTGTCGATTTTGTCGCGAGGCAGGGAAGCGGAGAAATTGATGGAATTGAGGGTGATCCCGAGGAATTGGATTATATGAGAGGGGCCAGTTGTTTTGTCCATGGCAAGGGGTACCCCTAGTTTCCTAAAAACGGAAAGAAGTGTGGTGGAGGCTCTTGCAGGTGGGGTGTGAGGAAAGTCTATGGTAAGGAAATCGTTGAGAAGGTGGACGAGAAAAGGAAGCTTATAGTTATTCGAGGGGATCCGGCCGAGAGCTTCGGCTAAGGTACCGAAAATGTTTTGGGCTACTCCTACGTCCGAAGGTAAGGCGGACTGTGAAGAACTTGTTCCACCAATGAACTCCGAAGAGGTGCCAGAGGTCTGGGTCAGGAGGCATAACTTTAACGGCGCTGGAGATGTTGGCCTTAGTGAGCCAGGCGCCCAGACGGACCGCTATGCCGATGGGATTGATGTGGTATGCGGGGAATGGGGAAGAGTCAAGTGGGCCAATCATGAAATCATTCTCGACTTTGGATGCTAGCAAGGAATCAATGGACTGGGGATCGGCGGTGGCAGATTGCAAATTTTTTGCAAAAGACGAAGGAAGAAGGAAGTGTGCACGGGCCTGGTGAGAATCTGAAGGAAAGGCCGTCGAGTAAGATGTGGGTGGAAGAGGGGTCGGGGTGACGAAGCAGGCCGAAAGCAAGAGCGGGGATGTCGATTGGGGTAGACGGAAAAGCCAGTAGTCTTTTGGGAACGCTGAAGGTGGAGCGAGCATGGAAGGGCTGGCGGGGGCAGGCAGAGCGAGCATGAGCTTCGCCGCAGAAGCTGCGAATGTGAAGGAAGCGACGAAGGGGAGAGGTACGTGTAGAGGAATTGAAGATGTTGGAAATTTGTTGGCCTCTGATCGTCACGAAGGGGCGACCGTGAACATCTTTGGACCGGGAAGGTTTGAAGAAGACCTGGCGGGAGAATAGATGCTGTGGGGGAGAAGGGGCGGAGTCAGGGTTGGGCTTGCGGATGGTATCTGGGCAAAGATTTGATGAATGTGTCCGAGAGGAACAGAAGTCGCAGGAAAGGGCTTGGACATCGGTGAAAGTGCGGCAGTAAAGCTCAATGTCGAGGGCTCCCCAGTAGGTGCGCTGGTTCCGTTGGAGTAGGCGGGCAGCGGCCTCGGCCAAGAACTGCTTATGGTAATCGTAGAACAGGGAGCCCTCGAAAAGGACAGATAGATCGGGGATGCTGTGCATGTAATCGTCGAGTTCCTGACGACGTTGGGGAAAGGCGGAGCACGTGGTGTCGCAGAAAATGCTGAAAGCCAATCAGAAGTCGGAAATTCGAAGGACTGAAGCAGAGTGAGGGTCAGAAGATTTGAGAGTAACGGAAATCGAGCTGTAGTCGACTGTTTTAGAATCGGAGTTGTAAGTGGAGGAAGAGAGAAGGTGAGCTAGATTGACGTCCGCACCTCAGAATTTGCTGCCGGAGTGAAAAGGGAATGGGAAGAGGACTAAACGTTAGTGTGTTAGGAGGAGCTGGGAGAGGAACGGCTGTTCGGAGAGGAAAGTCCTTAGTAAAGGGGAGATTGGAATCCAGGGCCAAAGGCATGGGATGACGGATGCCGTGTTGGACACCGGGGAAGGGAGAAGATGAGGAGAGAAGAAGAGCGTAAAGCAGGTTGTGGTAGGAGGGGTTTGACGGATCTGGGGCCTGAAGCTCAGTGGCTTGGGATATGGAAGCCGAAGACTGTTGAGGAATTGAAGCGGGGGCGAAGGCTGCGTTAGGGACTGAGGAGGCTGCCGAGTCGTCTTGGACGCCAGGGGGTGGGGGAGGGTAAGGGCTGCCTGCTGGCTGAGCTGGGGGTCGTTTACTAGCTGGCCTTCGGGCCGTGGAGACAGCAGCATGGGCCGAAAGAAAAGAAACCGGGGCCGAAGGCACCAAGCTGGCGGAGCTTGAGCCGTGTTGGACGCCGGAGGTAGAGACAGAGGAGAGTGCAGAAATTAGATTAAGCGGAGAAGGGGGGGGGAGGGGCGTGAGCCTGGGGCCTTAGACTCGGGAGCAAGGGGGCAGGAGGCTGGGTGGAAGAGGCTAGGTGCAGTTGTTCAGCAGAGGAATGGATTGCTTGGAAGAAGAGACAGACACGGATATATCAGGACAAGACAAGACAGAAGATGCGACAGGCAGAGGCGTGGGCGGCCTCGGGGTCCTCACGTTGGGATGAGTGGCGGCGGCGCGGGTGATGTCATCAGAGGGCGCCGGGGGAAGCTGGGGAGTTGATGTTTCCTTGTGTAGACTGCGGTTAAGTACAGGGAAAACGGAGCTTTTTTTTTTTTTGGAACCGTTTCTTTTAAAATGGACGCCATGTTTTCGAAGTATCCTCTGGAGGCTTGCTACGGTCCGGTTGGAAATCGCGAGAGATGATCCAGGAGAAGGGGGGGCCGATGTGCATGAAGCCCGGCGGCAGGGACATCCTCAAGAGAAGCCGGGGTTGTTTGGAGATTTTGCCGTGGAGGAACGGGAAGGCTGGGTTTGTAATGAGAGAGGGACTACGACGGCGGAATGCAGTCTTCGGCGAGGAGTTGGATCTTGTGAGGACTGGCTGGGAGATGAGCGGCGCTGATGTGGCACGGCGGCTGAAGGAGGCGATGAGACGGAGGTGAGGGGAGCTGTGGGGGGTGGACTGGACGAGAAGGGTAGGAGAGTCTCCTGCGCTGCAGAAAAGGTCTTCATCGGAGCGGCGGATTTGTAGATCCATGAGAAGGGAGCACGGATTCGAGCTAGGCAAAAACAAACCATGCAGAAAACGAACGAGGAAGAGGAGAGGGTGACGTTTGATATTTATGGAGACCGGTTGCTTACGTCAGGATTAGTGAGAATTGCAGCAGCTGTGTCGAATGAGCGCGGCTGCCTTCATTCCTCCCGAACTTTCATTAAAAACTCCATTACATAAGAATAGATAAGAAGACGACGTTTCTGTTTGTATTATATACAGTATATGATATTGAAAGACCTATTGTTAGACAGTGACTTTGCAAACTGACCGGGAAGGTGGAGCTTCATTCTTGGCAGAGATAGACGGAGCATGGGAGCTAATTCACCTGCTGGTGTGAGCGAGGGGCCCCCACAGGACATGGGAACTTCCCCTCCATTCCTGGGAAGGAAGCAGATCACCGTTTGACCCCATCGGTGGAAGTCATTCTTTTTTAAATTGTTTTTTGTTTACTGTTCATCTTGTTTGGATTTATATTTTCAAGTTGCCAGCATATATATCACACCATTATTTGCTGGTTGTGTATGGAAATTTGAAAGAAGCGGTATTTAATGTTAAATACTCAGCATACTCCATAATGTCCCACACTCAGCATACTCCAGAATAGATGACTTTTCATGTTTAATAGTAATAGGCATGAGGTGGAAGAATGTATAATAGAAAACAGTGATTTGTCGGATCATTCAGCTGTGTATCTTATTTTACACCAAGATAAAGACATAGAAATACAGTTTGGAGACTGAATACAGGTATACTCAAGCATAAATATGTGATTATCAAATTAAAAAAGAAGTGAAGTCATATTTAGAGAACGATGATAACGAAGAAGTGAACCCTGCTATACTTGGGAAGCTGCCAAGGCAATATCTATCTATAGCAGTATCTATAGGTATCACTACTACTCAGAAGAAACTGAGGGAGTATAAAATATGGAAGATTGGAGAAAAAATGACAATGTCTAGAAGACCAACTTAAAAAGAATAATAATCCAATCGACTTGGAACTGATTAAACATAGGTAGAAAGAAACAGATATATGTTATATGAGTTATGTGAGTTATATGAGTTAAATGAGGAAGAACCTGGGAAGAAGCACAGATTTGTGTGGCAAACATACTATGAAGTAGAGCCAAAGGCAGAAGGCTTCATAAACAGTGTAGGCATCCTCTCACGAGGCACCAGTAAATGTAGGGGTTTGTGCATTTACTGGGACAGTTATTAATTGTAGCATTAAGTCACAAAATGATTCTTTTGATGGTATTAGAATCAACCTTGTGGGATAACTCAAACAACGCACACACACAGATACTAATACACGACAATACATTTATTAATACATAAAATGTTCATAAAAACATAACAGATCTTATCGTGATGGTTAGCAGAATACAAAAGGTATATATATAATTACGAAGAGTTACAAATACCAAGAAGGACATACATTCAGTATATCATTCATTTAGACCGTTTCATAAATTAACTTGGATTACAACTACACTAGACACTCAAAAGCAGGTACATTACTCATAGGAATTAAATTGATATCAACTCAGGTTGAGGTAACAATTAAATTATCGAGCTGCAATGCAGAATGTTGAATACTCATCCAATCTCTGTGGATTCAGATCTTCTGAGGACAAAGAAGCAGTGGCAGGTTTGTTGCTGTGTCCAATCGGCGCCCTCTGGCTCGGTGCCAAGCAGTGCTGTTGCGGCGTGCGACGTGGTGGGAGAGATTCCTGCTGCAATGCTCTAGCAGTGGGTTCTCTGAAGACCGACTAGTTAGTTCTGGCTTACTAGCAGAGTTTGTGCACAGGAGGAAAGTGACTGCAGGTCCCAGCAGGTCAGGAAGAAGACCGGTTCGTTCCTGATGAAGCTCTAGTTCTGAATAGTGATTCAGCTGTCCACAGTTCCGACTTGTTCACGAGGCTTGCTGCTGGCTAACCTTGGGTGGATCCTTTGGTTACGCGCTGGCAATCTCCATTCTCGACTCTTAGAACAAAGGAAAGTCCTGGACTCGGACACACTGGCCGTTACGTGGTGGTCCGGGCTGAGTCTGAGGATTTTCAGGAGGAGCTCTGAGTATAAGAATGTCCAGGAGGCGCTGAGTCGAGAGATGTTCAGGAGGCGCTCTGTGCGGCCTGTTTTACCTGGAGAAACTGCGGTCATTCATTGGTTGAAAGTTTCATGGGCATCAGGGACCCACGTGGGGTTAACCTGCCCTACCAGTTCCTGATCGGCAGATGATGAGTAACAATGCACTCTGCCCTTAGAGTTGTAAACAACTTTGAATAAGACTTTCCTTAGGAATCTCCCAGACTTTAAGATGCCAGAGACGACCATTTGTTAGGGTGGTTGATGTGTCTCAGCCTTGGGAGTTGTTCCTTATCAGGACACTCTATCAGCTAGAAAAACACCTTAATTGTGAACCAAATGGAATGGCCTCTCTGTATCAAGCACCACTGAGATGAAGGAGAGAGAGGTTTGGCAAGGGAGCAGCAACTTAATTCCTGTACTTTAATAAGCCTTGCCGCTACAACAGCAAGCCTCAAACACAATCTGTAAGATAAAAGACCCTCAGATAAAAGACCTCTTTTTAAATATTGACAAAATTGATGGAATATTTTCATTCATATCTCCAAAATGGTGCATACTACAAGCGTAAAACCAAATGCACGTGAAAGCAGGGACTCAGAGCTTCCATTTATTCTCTATTATCCCCGGTTTAAAACTCAGCATCATGTCTGCCTCCATAAAAATGTGTTTTTGTTTTGTTTATCTTGTACCACAGAACAGAAATATCTTTGTATTTCAAGCCCACAAAGTGTCCTAATGATGCAATACATGATCTAAGGAAGATTATCATGGGAATATCAACATTATTTTCCCCATAAAAATGCATTCCTTTCATTTCGTTTTATTTTTTAAATTAACTCATATTATGTATAGTAGTGGCCTTCAATTTAAAAACAATCTAGCACTGCTGAATGAACAATTCAAATCTATAAAAATAAAATCACAAAATTGAGAATTGAAATAAAATGTTTACCTCAAAATAAGACATTACTAACAATGACCACAAGGTGGAGATATTGACCTTACAAGTTAGGAAAGGCAAAGGTGTGTTAATGTAAAAGGAATAGAAATGCATTGAATTTGAAAAAATACTGTTTTTATTTCTAAATTAAAAAGAAAAACAGTTATGCTGTAGTGCGGTATCGCTGTTACCTTTCTGCTATTATTTGGTCTACTATGCAAAAGCTGCTTATGTTTTGGCAGTATGAAACTATGAAGCACTCTGGATTATGGAACACTGTGCCCTTTGAGACACACCTGTGCATGTTGCACAAATTATCATTGCATTGTGCATTAGGGACTAAATATACTAAAAGTGATTTCACTTATGTGAACTAAATTAATTATTAGTTATTTTATGTGTTTTTAAAAAAATCTAAATAAAATACATGCTTTTGTTTTTATTTATCTTGTACCACAGAACAGGAAAATCTTTGTAGTTCAAGCCCACAAAGTGTCCCAATGATGCAATACACGATTTAAGGAAGATTATCTTGGGAATATCAACATTGTTTTCCTCATAAAAATGCATTCCTTTCATTTTATTTTTTAAACAAACTCACATTATGTATAGTAGTGGCCTTCAATTTAAAAAACATCTAGCACTGTTGAATGCCCTGAAAAACAATGTTCCCTCAAAATAAGACATTACTAACAATGACCACAAGGTGGAGATACTGACTTTACAAGTTTGGAAAGGAAAAACTGAGAAAAGGTAAAAGGAATAGAAATGCATTGAATTTGAAAAAAATACTGCAGTAAACGATGAATGGTGTAAATGGTGAATGTTTCTATTCTGTTGACATTGCCTGTGATTAATACATGGGAGAAATACCCACACATGACATAAAATATTTCAATCACATACTGTAGTATTGATGGTTACTCATCACCAGCCAATCAGGAACTGGTAGTGCAGGTTAACCCCATGTGGGCCTCTGATGCCCATGAAACTTTCAACCAATGAACAACCTGCATGTCCTCCAGGTAAAAACAGGCAACACAGAGCGCCTGTAGAACAATTCCAGGGCAGCACAAGGTTCCCAAGGGAACACAGTTCCCAAGCGCAGGACATTCTCACAGTGCGCCTGCTGGACATTCAGCCTCAGGGCTCCACCTGAGCATCCTCAGACTCAGCCCGGACCACCACGTAATGGCCAGTGTGTCCGAGTGCAGGACTTTCCTTTGCTCTAACAGTCGAGGACGGAGGTTGCCAGAGCGTAACCAAAGGACCCACCCGAGGTTAGCATCAGCAGCAAGCCTCGTGAACAGGTCGGAATTGTGGACATCTGAATCACTATTCGGAACTAGCGCTTCATTAGGAACGAACCGGTCTTCTTCCTGACCTGCTGGGACCCACAGTCACTTTCCTCTTGTGCACAAACTCTTTGCTAGTTTCAGCCAACACTAACTAGCCGGTTTTCAGAGAGCATCAGCAGCGCACCGCATCGCAGGAATCTCCCATCACGGCGCAAGGCAACAGCATTGCCTGGCACCGAGCCAGAGAGTGCCGATTGGACAGCAATAAGCCTGCCTTTGCTTCTTTGTGTCTGCAGGAGATCTGAATCCACAGAGATTGGATGAGTATTCAACATTCTGCATTACGGCTCGAGAACTCAATTGTTACCTCAACCTGAGTTTATATCAATTTAATTCCTATGAGTGATGAACTTGCTTTTGAGTGTCTAGTGTAGAAGTTGTAACCAAGTTCATTTACGAAACGGTCTAAATGAATGATATACTGAATGTATGTCCTTTTGGTATGTGTAA
Source organism: Atractosteus spatula (assembly GCF_055471065.1). Classification (NCBI taxonomy): domain Eukaryota; kingdom Metazoa; phylum Chordata; class Actinopteri; order Semionotiformes; family Lepisosteidae; genus Atractosteus; species Atractosteus spatula. Next base: position 103,944 of record NW_028296864.1, read on the forward strand.
CTCTTCGTGATTGAATATATACCTTCTGTATTCTGCTAATCCTCTCGATAAGATCTGTTATGTTTATATGCACATTTTATGTATTAATAAATGTATTCTTGTGTATTAGTACCTGTGTGTGTGCGTTGCTTGAATTATCCCGCAAGGTTGGATTCTAATACCATCAAAAGAATCATTTTGTGACTTACTGTTACAATTAAGAATTGTCCCAGTAAATGCACAACCCCTACATTACTGGTGCCTCGTGAGAGGATACTACACCGTAAACAGGCGCCGTCCTTTGGATGAGACGTAAAACTGAGGTCCTGACTCTCTGTGGTCATTAAAAATCCCAGGGCGTTTCGTGAAAAGAGTAAGGGTGTAACCCCGGCATCCTGGCCAAATTTCACATTGACCCTTACCAATCATGGCCTCCTAATAATCCCCATCTATGAATTGGTTTCATTACTCTGCTCTCCTCCCCACTGATGTGTGGTGAGCGTTCTGGCGCACTATGGCTGCCGTCGCATCTTCCAGGTGGATGCTGCACATTGGTGGTGGTGGAGGGGAGTCCCCATTACCTGTAAAGCGCTTTGTTTGGAGTGTCCAGAAAAGCGCTATATAAGTGTAAGTAATTATTATTATTATTATCACGCTTGCTTGAGCACAGATGCTTCCCCCCCACCCTGTACTTACCCCCAAATGGTGAATGTTTACCCAAATGGTGAATGTTTACACTGTAGTGGCAAGGCTTATTAAAATACAGGAATCAAGTTTGCTGCTCCCTTGCCAGTCTCTCTCTCCCTCATCTCAAGTGGTGCTGGATACAGAGAGGCCATTCCATTTGGTTCACATTTAAGGTGTTTTTCTAGCCAATAGAGTGTCCTGATAAGGATCAACTCCCAATGTTGAGATTCTCCAGCAACCCTAATAAATGCTCATCTCTGACGCCTTACTGTCTGGGAGAGTCTCATCCCAAGTTGTTTACAACCCTAAGGTCAGAGTGCTTTGTTACTCATCATCAGCCAATCAGGAACTGGTAGAGCAGGTTAACCCCACGTGGGTCTCGGATGCCCACGGAACTTTCAACCAATGAACGGCCGTAGTTCCTCCAGTTAAAACAGGCTTTTTCGGGGCTTCTCCTGGACATTCGCAGACTCAGGGCTCCTCTTGAACATTCTAAGACTCAGCCCCGACAATCACGTAACGGCCAGTGTGTCCGAGTGCCAGGACTTTCCTTTGTTCTAAGAGTCGAGAACGGAGGTCGCCAGACCGTAATCAAAGGATCCACCCAAGGTTAGCCTAGCAGCAAGCCTCGTGAACCCACCGCAAATGCTCACCTGGTCAACAAGTGAACTACGGTGGGAACTGTGGACAGCTGAATATCAGTATTCAGGACTAGCGCTTCATCAGGAACGAACCGGTCTTCTTCCTGTCTAAAGAGTATGACCTGCTTGAACCCACAGTCACTTTTCTCCTGTGCACAAACTCGCTAGTAAAGCCAACACTAACTAGCCGGTCTTCAGAGAGCATCAGCAGCGCATCGCAGCAGGAATCACTCCCTCCTTCTCCCACACTGGCCACTGCTGGCACCGGGCCAGAGAGCAACGATTGGACACAGCAACAGCCTGCCACTGCTTCTTTGTGTCCACGGAAGATCTGAATCCACACCGATTGGATGAGTATTCAACATTCTGCATTACAGCTCGAGAATTCAATTGTTACCTCAACACCAGCTGATATCAATTTAATTCCTATGAGTGATGTACTTGCATTTGAGTATCTAGTGTAGAAGTTGTAACCAAGTTCATTTACGAAACAGTCTAAATGAACAGTATACTGAATGTATGTCCCTCTTGGTTTGTAACTCTTCATGATTGAATATATACCTTTTGTATACCTATACTCACAATAAGATCTGTTCTGTTTATATGCACATTTTATGTATTGATAAATGTATTGTCATGTATTAGTATCCGTGTGTGTGCGAAGCTGAGTTATGCCATAAGGTCGGTCTTCAATAGCCATCAAAGAATCATTTTGTGACTTACTGCTACAATTAATAATTGTCCCAGAAAATGCACAAACCCCTACATTTATTGGTGCCTCGTGAGAGGATGCCTACAACACTAAACCCCTGATGAGAAAGGAAGGTTTCTATTTCCTGGATCTACATCAAAGACAAGAGGGGGAGGTTGTGGAGAAATGTATATATAACTTGTGTAGAGCCATATCCCCTTCGAGCTATGATAGGTACTATAACTATTATGGTCCTTATTGTGGTTCCTTATATGCATACAATAAAGCTTGGCTGGACGAACGAACAGTTCAGGCCCAAATTTCTTGGTTTCTACAACTGAAAACACTTCACTAAGTACACTTTTACTGCTCTTTTGACATGATCAAGAATCTGTCATTTCTTAAAAGACCTGTCGACCCGACTGCAGATTCGCAGCAAAAATGTAAGCTCTAGTAAAATATTATAATTTTGGGCAGCAAGCACAGGTTTCTGTCAACAGTAACAGGGATCAGTCTCCGAGATCTGTAAGCAGTACTGTGCTGATACACATCTGTATATGCTGTTTTTTTAAGTAGAAACAGTGCAATGAATCCACCCTTGTGATCCTGTGGGTTGCTGTACTTCACAACACTATCTCTGGTGCATCTGGAGCTAAATCCTGATCCTGATTATTGCCCTGGGCATGTACCAGTAAATCACACGAGCATATATATATTTCACTGTGTTGAAGCTGGAGACACAGAATCACTGCAAACACGTCACTGAATACACTTTTCCTGCTCCTTAGACATGATCCAGAATTTGTCATTTCTTCAAAGATCTGTCGGCCAGACTGCAGATCTGCAGCCAAAATGTAAGCTCTAATAAAATATGATAATTTGTGAAACATGCACAGTATTGTCTCAAAGGGTGTCACAGTGCTCTATGTCAGACACCTGTAAGCAATACTTTCATCATGCATTCAGCAATAGGAACTGAGTATACCAGAGATAAGGTTTAAAAGCGATTCTGTGGTACAACATGCCAGGCTTAGGGTGCTCGTTCCCTTCAGGATTATGCTGATGAACTCCGCTTTTTGGCTTCCCTAGTCCCTGGAGTCCTGATGCCCTCATTCATCAGTTCAGTCGTGGGCTTTCCAATGAACTTTAGGATCACCTCGTCCAATTACCTCCCCACTTCCCTGCCCTGGAGGCTTTCATTTCACGAGTCTGAAATGGAATTGATTTAAGACTACAAGAACGTCAATCCGACGTCCAGTCCCACTTCGTCTCCATGGCCAGAGCCCTCTTTCTCCCCGTTCTCCTCTGGGCTCTCACTTCCAGCAGCTCTTTCCAGGGGTGAATGTCAACGGTCTCTTCCGGCCTTCATTGATTCCAGTGTTGCAGGGGATTTCCTAGATATCGGACTCACCTCTTCTCTCAAGATCCCTCTGCAACTGATTGTTTCAACAAATGCCAAATGCATTACCCCATGGTTCAGCTCAGCATCAGCCCTATACTCCCTATAAAATGTGTCCCCTATTTTTCAATATTGTTTCTTCTCCTCAATTGATTTCTTCTTCTTCCAAAGGTGTCCGTTTTGGAATGACAGGTAAAAAGGAAAAGCTTTGTGATTTTGAACTGAGCCAGCACTGCCAGAATGTCATCATGGTCATTGCACACCACTTCACCCTTGTGCCACCACTGGAAACGGACCATATCATCTCCTCCCTGTCTGGATTGTTAGTAAGATGTAGACCCCTCTAGTTTTAGGACTTTTTTAATGTTAGTAATGTCATTGATGATGTTAAATCTCCATCTTGGGAATCCAGTTTCCAAAGAATTTTCAAAACGATGTAGTGCTGACTGAGCGGTCCAACACTGGTCACAGATAATAAGATCACATGGACTGTGGTGCTTTCCTGTAATCAAGAAAAATCAGAAAATCCGGCATATATATGGCATAATTTCCAAAGTCAAGTGAAGTATGGACTTAAAATTGTCAAAAGATAAATCATCTTTATAGAGTATGTTATCTGTTTAATATACGTTTACACTGTGATGAAACACTTTTCAAGACGACCATAAACATATGCAGCATGTTTAAGACAGGAATCTCAGTTTAGTTACAAAAACTTTGGCTGATAATCTGTCTGAAATTTCCATTTTTACTGCATGTTATTTAAGGATAAGTACTAACTCATTGACATTCCGTTGATTAAAATAACACTTAACATTAATCACAAATGTATTATTCCAAATAAACTGTAGTAATCAAGAGAAATTAAGAAACTAAAACATAAAGCACTCTTCTGAGGATGCCACATACAGATAGATATACTTACACCTAGGGCCAATTTGACCAGAATCCGTTTAACCACCCACCAATATATCTTCGGACTGATGGGTAGAAACCAGAGCCCCTGAAGGAAACCAAAGCAAACTATGCGATATTACAATTTTTCAGTTATTAAAACATGTTGCAAATCTAACTTATACATATAATACTCATGTCTGAAATGCATAGAATGCTGACACTCCAATCTTTCATATGCAATGTTTTGCACAAAATCAGCAGCTGAACAGCAGTATGTGACATACTTTTATCCAGTGCCTTTCAGAGCAGAAACATAAATGTGGGCAAGAGTTCTTCCTCTATGGTCTGCTGTACTTTAGCTAGTCACATTTTGGCTGTGGCATGTGTACTCCTGGGAACCCTGGACTGTAATGAATATCAGGCATTATGTAAAAATTAATCATGTGAGCATATTATTGTGTTGAAGCAAAACACAAAGAATCACTTCTAAAACTTCAATTTAACTTCCAGTGTCTGGTCTTGAAATGCTGTCCCATCACCCATCTTCTGACTTCTGGGTGTGTTAATAGATAAATGTCATTTTCTTTTTCCCATATGCTCTTCTCTGCATCATTAAGTACTTGTGGGTCATATCATGTACCTCCTGGCATCCTGACTGGCAGGCGGCTGCTACAGAAAAATAAAATAAATGATAAGATCTGCATATATTTGTGTTGAAGACAAAAACAAAAGAATTCAACATCTATATACTTTACACTTTACTGTAGCTTTTACAATACGACAATCTTGTCATATTTACAATCATCAATTGTTTTAGGTTGCTTAACTGATTATCTGTAGACACTTGTTCCAATGAACAAACAATGACCTTTGTTTAAGAGACAACTTACATTTTTAAACATTCCTTTAAAGATAAACCTCTGAAAATGTTTTAAATCAAACTTCCAACTTCTTAATTATGTTATAAAATGGCTAAAAAATTATTTAGTCCTTAACCTATTCAGAAAACTTTACTAAAAGGATTAAGGAATTGTTCTCTCGACTCATCTTCAATTCAATTCAATTTATTTTTTTATATAGCACCTTTTACAACAAGGTTGCCCAAGGCATTTAACAAAGCAAGTGACCATATATGTTGTGAATACAGAATAGAAAAGACCAGAGGAGAGGAACCAAAAACTCCTTAGTAAGGAAAAAAAAACCTCTAGGGTTTATAGAGGGTTAGGGCCCATATCATATCATATCATCTTGTGCGTTCTGTTCTGGGTGAATACAAACGGTGTCATTCATGAAGTGCAATCGGTGCAACATGGCTGGAGAAGAGTGGCAGGCGGACTCTACAAAACAGAAGAAGCACATTGATATGATTTTGTTGAAGACACAATGAGAGAACAACTTCAAGAACTCCATTTGTTGCACTTTTCTATTGCTTTTACATTATGAGAAACCTGTCACATTAAAAGCTGCAGTGGACTGAGGCTGCTTATCTGCTCCAATGCAGTAAATCCTTCAAGAATGTGACAGACTCTGCTGGAAAGTGACACCTGTTAGAGTGAAAAATGTCCTTTGTGTAAGAGACAGGTCTCTATTAATCAGAAATCACAGCTCAGACATACATAGGAGCCACTATAGTTGATAATTGCCTCACAATTTCAAAATCAACTGTGTGTTCTGAATTATTTTTTTTTTCAATTAAACTATTTACAACAGTTTTTGTAAATTTATAATGACATTTATTTTTATCAAATGTCTAACTTCTTAAAGAAGTTTTGAAATATCTCTGTAGTCCAAAAACAATTGCTGTAGTCCTTAGTCTTTTCAGAAACTTTCACTAAAAGGTTTAAGGAATTGTTATCTAGACTCATCCTGTAGGCCCTGTTCTTGGTGTCATTCATGAAGTCCAGTCTGTCTCAGTCAATGTCTCTTCCCAAGCGGTTGCCTGTCTAATGCTGCTGGAAACTCCAGTGTCCGTTCTGGAAATGCTGGGCCATCATCGATCTTCTGACAATGACTATTGCCTTTGTCTGTAAATATTAAATTCATAAATCAGTAATTACTTTAATACATCATCTAAAAAAGATTTGAGAGTTTTTTCAATTTAAAAGCAGATGTCTTACACTGAAAACGATTCTTTGCATTGCGCCACTGATTATGAACTAATTTGAAAACTGTTTTAAGTGGAGTGATCGCTCTTTTAAAACATTCAGATAAAGTCAACAGTTTTTCAAAAGTGGTGACAATTAGACCTCTTAATTCCAAAACTTTCAATAAGAATACGAGTTGGGCAGATGTCTCGCAGTGTTTTGTCTTGGGAATATTTGAGTGGGGTTGCTAATCAGCCTCTATGCTCTTCTGAGCTTCATTTATCTCCTTTTCTACTCTTATCCCCTCCATCTGAGTGGGCCAGATAATCTGCCACGATGCTCTTCTGTGCATCTGTGAGCCTCTTTGTGGCCGTCTCAAATGCCCTCCTGGCAGCCTGGCTGGTGGTGAATTGGAGATGGTATCTACAAAACAAACACATACACACAGTGTATTATTGTTTCCAAGCCACGGACAGTTCGATTAATACATTAAAACAACTTTGTGATTTGGTTTACTTCTCATGCAGTCTTCGCAAGTCGTTAGAAGGATTATAAATTGGCTCCTCCACAGAAGAAATGAAAACATTTTCAGTCTCTGTTCCACAGATGCTATCAGTGGCAGTACAGCGTGGTTTAGTGAAGTAAAGGTGAAATACCTGAAAAAACAGACAAAATGCAGTTATTGTACTTTTCAACTATTGTTGAATGCTGAAGACAGATGTTGGCAATGAACTGGAGAGAATATATCAGCGTAAATTCGACTTACATGTTCCTCTTCTTCACTCAGGGCAAAGCATGCCAGCTGCTGTGAGGAGGTTGTGTGCTTTGTCACTGCTATTATCGCCAGTTTTTGCCCTCTTTGTGACACAAAATCCTTTCTCTGCATCCATACCTGGACCTGAAATCACAAGCAATTCAATAAATAATATTTGATTCAAAACTGCTAATAATCATTTTACAGTAGCAACAGCAGCACCCAATAATGAAGTGTATGGAGAGTGTTGAGTGTTTCAATCAGTCAGTCTGACCCACTTGGCTGGGTGCTAAGCTTCTGTAGAACGAGGCGGCTGGGATCCCAATGAGGACTCACAAGTAGGGGATGGTGTGGAAGAGAGGTGCAAAAGATGAATGTGAAGGAGAGAAGGGGCTTACATATTACATGAGGAGGTGTCATTAAGAATTATTACGATTTAGTGCTGCTGAGGCTGTTTGAACCTGATGTTTGCCATTCACTAACTCTTGTTTCATATGGAGTTACTGAAAAAAAGGTGGGGTGGAGATCAAATTCCACTCTCACACTTCCACTCTCAAGTGCATTCATTCTGCCTGACTGAAAACAGAGCTGAGAGAATCTTCTCCCTCACCCCACCCTCCAGTCCAGTCTCCCTGTTAAGGCCCTAAGTAACGGGAGCCCACCTAAATGACAGCGATGAGCCCTGACTATCATTGTTATTCTTTCTCTTTATAAATGTCAGATAATAGTGTCATTGTTAGAATTTGACCAAACAACTGAAATATGCATGACTGTCATTCTTACTGTCATATTCTTTATCACCCCTAGGTGCTGCAGGTGCTTCAGCTGGAGAATAGTCTGCAGGTAATACAGCACAAAAAGCTGCTCAGGCATGGTGATGTCTTCAGAGGTGTGTGTCTTCTCCAGTATCCGCTCCACATCTCTCTTTGTAGCCCTCAGCACCTTCCAGCAGTCACTGGCTCTAGGCCAAGGACTCTGCAGCTGTCTGTATCTGTGGCAGAAGGAGTAGTACCATCAACGTCAATTCCCGTCATGTACTGGAACCGGAAACAAACTGGAATCAGAGTTCCAAATGGAAAATACCTCTTTTTGATGACTTCCTGTGAGACATCCTAGCTGCCTTTTTGCTGAATGTCCTTTAGGATGCTCTGAAAGATGATGATGACGTTAGCCAGGCTGCGATCCTCCTTTCCTAGGTTGATGGCATTCAGGATGTATCACAGGAACCGGTTGATGTTTTTTATGTAATTAGCAATGGTTTTGTGAGACATTCCAGTCATCCTCGGTTGGTAAAAAAAAGTACGCATTTTGGGAATGTCCTTCACAAACATCAAGGAATCTGGAAATGTTGTCTATCAAAAAAAATGTTTTTAGGGTTTATTTTTAGAGTTGGCACAATCTCAGATGGGTGAATTCTGTGCTTATAAATTAAAATATGTACTTTGTGAGTCTCTGCCCAGTTTTAAATACCTACCTCCTGAGAGCAGGTTACCATATCTAGGTCCTGTATAAGGTACCGTTTAAACCCAGCCAGGTGAGGAGCATCTAGAACGTGTTTTCTGTATAGTCCATCCCGGGTCACTCTCTTCTGGAGAGCCTGCTGATAACTCTTAACTACTGGGGTCTTGTAGGGATTTACTGGAACAGGACCCAACCCCAAGTCCTTCCAGGGCACCTTCCTGCCGTTTAGCCGCACTTCATTGAATTTTTTCACTTTGACATTTAGAGCATTAGGCAGAAATCACATTGCGTTGACACCCGCCGCGGGGCTTCACGATGCTTGGTTTTAATTAAACAGTCGAATTCCCCTGGTCCTCACCAGTTCTAAGCCAGCTGCTAGACATTGGCCAGCACCCCCCCGGGCAGGAGGGGGTTGACTGATCCACGCCGCAGCTGGGGAGATCCGCGCGAAGGGCCTGGCGCGTGTCCAGATTCGTTGCCATGGATGATGGCTTGCCCCCCTGGCACCCCGGCCATCCTGCAAGAAGGGGATGGAGGTCTTTGACCGGGCGCCCGAGAGTGGCCATGGCACACGGCGCCTCGTCCAGCCGAGACTCACGCCCAGCCCCGCTTCCCAACCCAGCCCGACCAATCCAGCCATAGAGGCAATCCTTATCCCAAAGTTATGGATCTGACTTGCTGACTTTCTTTACCTACATTGTTCTAACATGCCAGAGGCTGTTCACCTTGGAGACCTGCTGCATACTACAAGCTTAAAACTAAATGCACATGAAAGTATAGACTCAGATCTTTCATTTAATTTCTATTATCCCCAGTTTAAAAACTCAGCATCATGTCTGCATCCATAAAAATGTGTGGCCAATGTTTTTAAATACTGACCACATGGATGTGTTTATGTCCCAGTGTGTGGTCCATGCGTGCTTTGTCGCTATGTTCCCCACTTCCTGACCTTGATTGTTCTTCCTCCCCCATTGGCCCATCATTACACCATTGTTTCCGTATTATGTCATCATCAATTAGCTTCTCGGCCAATCAGATTGCAGTTTATTCAGTATATAACTTAGAGGTTTTCAGAAGGAAGAGCCCTTTCATTTGACTTATGTCCTGCTTGGCTTTGGTTTCATTTCGCTTTTGTTTTTTTTGGTGTGTGTGTGTGTGTGTGTTTCATATAGCTTCGGCTTTGTTGGTTTGTTGGTTTGTGTTTGTCTCCTTGGACTTTCGTTTGTTTGTGTTATCTTTTATTTAGCCATTACCTTGCTCAGACATATTGTATCAACCTCTGTGTTCTTTTGTACCCTGTTACTTGTGTCCAGTCTCGTTTTCCCTTTGGTATTCGTAGTTCACTTGTGTATTTGTGTGAACTTTTGTGTAGTGGATTAGTTTAGGCTGTTGATTTTTGTTTTAGAAACACAAGTTTAGGACGGGTGGGTGCCTTTTGTCTTGTATGGTTTTGGGTAGCTAGAGCGTTAGAAGATGCATAAGACTGAGTGTTTTGGGTTTTCTTCTGTAGTAAGGTTAGCTTTCCCTCATTTTCTTAGCCAGCTCCATTTTGTTTGTTGTTTTCTTTTCTTTGGCACAGCTTGGAGACGACTCGGAGGGTCATCTGGTCACCGGGGGGACTTTGTGCGATTTTCCCCCTTACCGGCTAGTCTGAATGGTCCTAGGCAGTGGGTCACCGGGAGCACATGGGGCGTCCAGGCCACCACCGGACCTCGCTTAGTCTGAAAGCGCAATAAAAGCTTCGATCGAGGGCTGACTTTCAATAGAAAATAGCGAGGTGGCTGCTCTGCTACGTACGGCACCCTGACCCAGAATTAGGTCATCTGTGAATGATTTATCTCATACTGAACAGGATTACTATTGCAACAACACATCATCAGTAGGGTAAAACTCACCTGTCTCGCGACGGTCTAAACCCAGCTCACGTTCCCTATTAGTGGGTGAGCAATTCAACGCTTGGTGAATTCTGCGTCACAATGATAGGAAGAGCCGACACCGAAGGATCAAAAAGCGAAGTCGCCATGAACGCTTGGCCGCTATAAGCCAGTTATCCTTGTGGTAGCTTTTCTGACACCTCCTTCTTAAAACCCCAAAAGTCAGAAGGATCATGAGGCCCCACTTTCGCGGTCTTTATTCATACTGAAAATCAAGATCAAGCGAGCTTTTGCTCTTCTGCTCCACGGGAGGTTTCTGTCCTCCCTGAGCTCACCTTAGGATACCTGCATTGCCGTTTGACAGGTGTAAAACCCCAGTCAAACTCCCACCTGCTTCTGTCCCCGGAGCAGGTCGTGGCTGGCTCAGAAACAAGAGCCTGTATGGGGCTCGCCCTCCTGCCTCACCGGGTAAGTGAAGAAAAGATGAGAGTAGTGGTATTTCACTGGCAGCGCCCTCAGGAGGGGGGCCTCCCACTTTTTCTACACCTCTCATGTCTCTTCTCAGTGCCAGACTAGAGTCAAGCTCAATACAGTCTTCTTTCCCCGCTGATTCTGCCAAGCCCGTTCCCTTGGCTGTGGTTTCGCTAGATTGTATATAGGGACAGTGGGAATCTTGTTCATCCATTCATGCGCATCACTAATTAGATGACAAGGTATTTGGCTATTTTATTTACCAGATTTACTGGTTTCTTTTCCAGGTTCATGGGCCCGTGCACATTGTCATCCAAATGACACCTGCATGACAGCATTTGGGAGATGATATAATCCACCTTTGAGGTTTTGAGTTTTCCCATGCTGATAGTAATCATTACGAGATCCCAAAGTCAGTGATGGGTTATCTAGTTTAAGTGCCATCCAGTCTTTTTTCAGTCCCAGCTTAGGTAGGGCTACATGGGGCGAGAACCTAGCTAGTTGTTAGCGAGGAAAAAGAAGCTAAAGCTGTGATTTTGTTCAGCTGTGAGGTTTACATTTTTCAATTTTTACAATTATTTTTACAGAGTTTAACAATTACATACACTTACATACATTTGTTACCTTTTATTATACCCACGTTTTTTTTCCGCCGATCATTGAAAGGATGTCAAGGGTGTATAGGAGGGCTCTTTGGCTGAAGAGTTTTACCAGGTGTTTCTGTCTTTTTTCTCCAATTTCCAGTCTCTGTAGGACGTTGTAGTTTTTTGCAAACCATTTCCCTCTTGTTCCAACTGGAAAACCGCAGAATGTGACTTTCTCAGCTCCTGCCAACTCTTTTATTTGCTCTTCCAGGGTGTTGTAACAGAAAAATAAGTTCTGATCCCGAGATGAAGTTAAACAGATGAGTTTATTGCATGCAAGGAACAATAAAACCGAAGTCTTGTTCCCGCAAGGAACAACAAAACCAAAGTATTGTTCAAAGTACCGGTACAAAACTTTCATTTTATATAGCCCTTTCCTGTTGCTTCTGACGTAGCTTATTACTATGGTAATAGCCCTTTGCTGCCGCTTCTGATGTAGCTCATTATTATGGTAAAGGGGGGAGGTCACGGTATTTGGACAGTTCACAGACTCTTGGCCAAATGGTCAGGGTTTTAGGTTACCCTCCCTGGGGGTTTCCTAGCTGGCATCTGGAATCCTTATCAGTTATCCCCCTTTCCTGCCATAACTCTAAGCCTGTTACTTAGAAGTCCAGTCCTCATGCAGAAAGGAATCAGTTAACCCCTTCTTCACATCTTGTATCCTTCTCCTTCTTATTTCCTTCTCCATGGCTGCTTTTCCTACCATGTGCAGGTTCTGTTTGTATCTGATTGTTATGTCAGTCACTATTGGCTCATTGTTCTTGGTGAAGATGAGGTCAGGCTTTCTCAGTTCATTGGACCCTGTAAGCCTGATATGTGGCTCTTTTCTGACCTCCCAGTTTTGTTTCTTAGCTTCTTCGGCTAAGATGTCACAGATTTTGTTGTGTCTCTTTATTCTTGTGTTTTGTACGCTGGGGCATTGTCCGAGTATGTGGGAACAGGTTTCAGTTTTTTCCTGACAATTATGCAGAGTGTTGGGAATCCCCTTTGACCTCTGTTTAGGGACTCCCTGGTGGGGTATACATTGGCCCGTAGCTGTAGGGCTGCAATAAAATGTCTTTCTCTGGAATATGGTGTGTAAGCCAGGAATTGCTGTCGGGATGATCTTTGAAGTTGCTGATCCCCATTCCTTGAACAGATAGTTTTGTCCAATTTTCGAATTCTTCTTTCCGCCAATTGCAGGGAATTTAAATTTTTGCTTTTTGTTTGGGGCTGGTCTCCCATTCCTCTGGTAGCAATATTTCTTCTGTCGGGATTGTTAGGGTTGTTGGGTCGGCTAGCTGTGGGATTTTGCTTTCATCACCTCCAGCCTGGATCCAGAGTTTCTGGAATTTTTCTTGCGCTTCATTTGATTGCATTAGAGTGCTGATGATTGAGTCTGTAGACATTGCCATGCGCTGTAGCCTTCAGATTTGGATTGATGGTATCAGGCTGGATAGGTTGATTATGCCCAATCCCCCATCTCTATTGCTGGAGTAGATTAGTCCATTGCATGTAGACTCAGGTAGATTTTTGATCGCTTTCCGTATGAGTCGGTCAAGACTTTTTAGTGTTACTTGATTAGTGTAGGCGTGATCCATTTGGTAGAACAGTCTGGGGATTGTGTAGACATTTAGGATTGTTACCTTCTGTAAGGTTTTAGCGGGGCTTTGTCGATTTTAAGGATCCGTTTTTGTAGCAGATTTATAGCTTCTGGTTGCTTAGTTGTCATCCATGGGCTTATTTTAAGACCCAGGTATTTTTCAGATTCGCTTTGGGTCATCATATGGAGTTTGTTGTTGTTTATGGACCTGTCATCACAGTTGTTGATGACATACGAGTCCTTGGTAGGTGTAATTAGGAACCCGTGGCATTTTTTGGCTTGGACCATCAGTCCTGTTTGTGCGCAGAATTCTTCAAGGATACAGATGGTTTTTTCCATCCCTTCCCAGCTGTCGCTCAGCAGAACCAGGTCATCTGCAAATGCCAATGTTGAGATGTTTCCAGCCTCAGTATTGAGGCCGCAACCATGTTCTTCCAAGACATTGATCAAGCGATCCTGGGCTATGTTGAATAGTATGGGTGACATGGGATCACCTTGTTTAACTCCAACTTTAATGGAGAATTCTTGTGAAGACTGGCTTTCTGCTTTGATCATGGTAGTGCAGTCATGGTAAGAGTTTTTGATTAGATCAATTATGTGGTTGTCCAGTTCTCTTTGTTGCAGGACTTGAAATATTTGGTCGTGGGCCACAGTGTCAAATGCCTTGGCAATGTCAATGAACACCACTGCAATTTGTTTATGGGTCTTTTTGGCATTTTCCAGGATGTATTGTAATGCTGTCGGATTTTTGGAACTGTGCCAAGTTCTTGGACAATTATCTGATTGATGTTTTTGCCCCTTTATATTTAATTTCCAGTGTTTTCAGTTTTGTTAGTTCTTCATCTGTCCATATCTTGCTGGAGTCTTTGTTTGTATTCAATTCTTGGATTCTTTCTTTGTTCCTGATGTCTGGATGGGCATGTCGTTTGTGTTGCGATAAGCCGGATTTTGATTGGAAGTACATGTTACAGATGTTATACTTCCATTCACCTTTTTCTTCAATCATGTCAGTTCTCCCTTTGCATTTGCGGAGATGGCACTGGATGGAGTGGAGATTATTGCTTGTGTTGTTGCATTTGGTACATAGAAACATATTTCATTGTGTTTGAGGTTATAGTGTTGCAGTGCCATCCTCGACCTTCCAGTCTTTTCTTTGCTGATAAGACAGGTTTGATCATCATTTGACAGTTGCATGGTTATGGTCTGGCCACTTAGTCCTCTTAGAAAGGCTGGCTCATTGAGTGACTCATTCACTTCCGGACTATGGTCCTCTTCCTCTTGAGAGGTGGAGGCAGAGGTGGTGTTAGGCTCTCGTCATTATACTCAGGTGTGTCATTTTCAAATTCCTCCAAAATGTTTATCAGGGAGGGATTGCATTCTTGTATGAGGCTTTTGAGGTCTATGGTATCGTCAAGCCTCTTTATGGTCTTCTACTGGGATCCGTAGATCACAAATGTGTGGTTTATTTTGATCGAAGATGTTTCGGTCGAACGGATGAGTAGACTAACATCGAGCATGACCTGGGCCAAGTCGTCATATGTTGTCTATGTACTCACAGAGATGAGTCTTAACTCTCTTTCTTTGATTCTTGACAGAGGACTTGCTGTAAGGGAACAGGACCCAACCCCAAGTCCTTCCAGGGCACTTTATTTGCCTGGGTGACATGCCATTCAGTATGGTACATCATTAACATTACTCTCCATTTTGAGGTTTCGCCAGTGGGTACTACCCAGTGGGTTGGCAGGCCCACAGGAGGGGTGAGATAATTTAGACCTCATTTGACCTCCACGTACTCAAGAAGAGCAGTGGAGTTACCAGCGGGACCACGTGGAGGTAGAGGTCACTAAGTCTCCACTCCTTACCCAAGGGAGTTAAGAGAGTCAAACCTACTCCTGACGTTTAGCCGCGCTTCATTAAATTTCTTCATATTGACATGTAAAGCACTGGGCAGAAATCACATTGCGTCAACACCCGCCGTTGGCCGTCGCGATGCTTTGTTTTAATTAAACAGTCTAATTCCCCTGGTCCACACCAGTTCAAAGCCAGCTGCTAGACACTAACCGATGCCGCCCATCGCCTGCTGGCCATTCCACCCCTGCCGCTGCAGATGATGGCTTAACCCCCCCGGCACCCTGTCCTTCCCTCCTGCCTTCCCCCACGAGGAGGGGAGGGGGAGCTCCAATGTGGGTGTGTGTGAGGGGCTGCTGAAAAAGTAGAACAATGTAGGTAAGGGAAGTCAGATCCATAATTTGTGATAAGGATTGGCTGGTGCTGGGTCGGTCGGGCTGGGGTGTGAAGCAGGGCTGGGCGCAAGTCTCGGTTGGACAAGGCACCACGTGCCGCGGACCCTCTCGCACGCACCAGTCAGATAGAGGGCTGCGGATCTGCAGTCAGGCCAACGGGTCTTTTAAGAAATGATCAATTCTTGATCATGTCAAATAAGTAGGAAAAGTATATTTAGTGAAGTGTTTAGCAGTGATCCTGTGGCTCTGCCCTCAATACTATGTGATTGATATATTTATGTCATGTGTGGGTATTCGTCTCAGGTATTAATTACAGGCAATGTCAACAGAACAGAGTTCCACACTCCAGAGTGCTTCAGAGTTCCATACCGCCTAAACATAAGCAGCTCTTGCATAGTAGATTATATCATAGCACAAAGGTAACAGCGAAACCGCACTACAGCATAACTGTTTCGCTTTTTCATTTAGAGAAAAATGTTGTATATTTTCAAATTTCAATGGATTTCTATTCCTTTGACCTTTTCTCAGTTTTGTCTTTCCTAACTTGTCAATGTGTCAATATCTCCACCTTGTGGTCATTGTTAGTAATGTCTTATTTTGAGGGAAAATTTTTATTTCAGTTCTCTATTTGGTGATTTTATTTTTATTGGTTTGAATTGTGCATTCAGCAGTGCTAGATTTTTTTTTAAATTGAAGGCCACTACTATACATAATGTGAGTTAATTTAAAAAATAAAATGAAAGGAATGCATTTTTATGAGGAAAACAACGTTGATATTCCCGTGATAATCTTCCTTAGATCATGTATTGCATCATTAGGACACTTTGTGGGCTTGAACTACAAGGATTTTCCTGTTCTATGGTACAAGATAAATAAAAACAAAAGCAGCCCAGCTTCACACCCCAGCCCGACCAACCCAGCACTTAGAGCCAATCCTTATCCCAAATTATGGATCTGACTTCCTGACTTCCCTTACCTACATTGTTCTACCATGTAGATTTCTTTTTTAAAACACATAAAGTACCTGGTAATTTATTTAATTGACATAAGTGAAATCACTTTTAGTATATTTAGTCCCTAATGCACAATGCAATGATAATTTGTGCAACATGCACAGGTGTGTCTCGACGGACACAGTGTTCCACACTCCAGAGTGCTTCAGAGTTCCATATTGCCTAAACATAAGCAGCTCTTGCATAGAAGACCACATAATAGCACAAAGGTAACAGTGACACCACTCTACAGCATAACTGTTTTGCTTTTTAATTTAGAAATAATAACAGTATTTTTTTCAAATTCAATGCATTTCTATTCCTTTTACCTTAACACAGCTTTGCCATTCTTTACACGGGTGGACAATATCCCCACCTTGTGGTCATTGTTGGTAATGTCTTCCTTTTTGGCAGGTTTTTGTTTCAATTCTCTAATAGGTGATTTCAATGTTATAGATTTGAATTCTGCATTCAGCAGTGCAAGTTTTTTTTTCCCAAGTTCAATGGAACCATCATAGTGACGTAAGTTTCTTTAAAAAAATAAAATGAAATGAAAGGAATACATTTTTATGAGGAAACCAATACTGACATTCCCATGATTATTTTCCTTAGTTCATGTTGAAGTAAGATGTGAAGATGGGGTTAATTTTAAGTCCTTTCTGCATGAAGATTAGACTTCTAAGGCTGGAGTTTATGGCAGGAAGGGGGTTAACTGATAAGGATTCCAGATGCGAACTAAGAACCCCCTGGGGACGTAATCTTAAACTGACCATTTGGCCAGGGTCTCTTAACTGGCCAAATACCATGACCCCCCCTCTTTACCATAGCACCATAACTGACGTCTGAAGCAGCAAGGAAGGACTATATAAACCTAAAGTTTGTACCGGCACTTTGGACAATATTTCGGTTTTGTTGTTTCTTGCGGGAAACAAGACTTTGGCTTTATTGTTCCTTGCATGCAATAAACTCATCTGTTTAACTTCATCTCGGGATCCAGAACCTTATTCTTTCTGTTACAACAATGTATTGCATTAAAACACCTTGGGGGCTTGGGATACAATGATTTTTCTGTTCTATGATACAAGATAAATAATAACAAAAGCATTTATTTTAATTAGTTTTGTTTTATAAACAACATTTAAGATCTGATATCATATGTGAAAAAAAAAACATTGCATAATGCAATGAACAAAGTATTGCTTACAGGCCTCTGAGACAGAGTGCTATGCTTTTTGACACATACCTGTGCTTGTTGCAAAAATTTTACTATAGCTTATAATTTGCCTGCAGTTCTGCAGTCAGGCCGACAGGTGTTTTAAGAAATGACAAATTCTGGATCATGTCAAAGGAGCAGGAAAAGTGTATTCAGTGAAGTGTTGGCAGTTATCCTGTATTTCCAGCTTCAACACAGTGATATTTATATATATGCTCCTGTGATTTATTGGTACATGCCCAGAGCAATAATCAGGATCAGGATTTAGCTCCAGATGGGCCAGAGATAGTGTTGTGAAGTACAGCAACCCACAGGATCACAAGGGTAGACCCACTGCACTGTTTCTCCTTCAAAAACCATATACAGGTGTGTAGCAATAACATTGTAGCAGTAGTGACATTGATTTAGAGCCTGCATTAATGGGATGTTAGTATGATGTGTACTGAAGGCCTTCAGAACTCAGCATATCTAAGACTGGGTTGTAAGTCAGGCATGTTGCACCAGAGGATCACTTTAAAACCTTACCTCCTCTATATTTAGTCCATGGTCCATGCAATGAGCATAGTACTGTTTACAGGTCTTGAAGACAGTGCTTGCTGCCCCCAAATTATCATATTTTACTAGAGCTTACAATTTTGCTGTGGATCTACAGTCGGGCCGATAGGTCTTTTAAGAAATGTGAAATTCTGGATCATGTCAAATGAGCAGGAAAAGTGTATTTAGTGAAGTTTTGCAGTGATCCTGTGGCTCTGTCCTCAATACTATGTGATTGATATATTTTATGTCATGTGTGGGTATTTGTCCCAGGTTGTTTTTATGGAGAAGGACAAGCTTTGGAGCATCTTCCCAGTAAAATATGAGATTTATCAGAGAGAGTGAATTGCCTCTCTGTCCTCCAGTCTGAGAACAGCAGAGGTCTTTCTCAGGACACATCCAGACCCTCACAGACACAGGAGAGGGAGGCTGTAACATCCTGACTCTGAATGTTTCTCTGTGGACTTGATTAACTGTCCACTTAGCATGAGAATCAGACCCATCAGTCTTTGCAGAAAGTGAAAGTCCTAAAACTAACCTCCAACCCGATCTTAGACTCCATGAGACACCTTTATCTGCCTTAAGAACAAAAGAGAAACCAAACAAAAAAAAACCCAAATGCTGAAATTGAGAGGGAGTATTTTAATACCACAGATGGCACACATAGTCCAGATGATATACAGGATACCTGAAAAAACACATTAAATACATGGAAATTCTCAGTCATGGGTCATTGCTGAGGAAACCTGGGCCTGCTCTCCAGCAGGATACATGAGAGATTCCTGGGGATTTGAGCTTAATTGAAGGTAAAGGCCTTAAAGAGCCTTGTTGATAACAAATAACCAACAGCTGGCTTTCTTCCTAAGGAAAAAAAATAGACTGAAACTGGCTTCTGTTGGAATATTTTCTCATGTAATTTTATGCTAAGTGGTTGCTTAGCTGCTAAGCTTGTTGCTTGTACTGTGTTGCTCGACAGTTTCTCAAATTCAACACTTCTATTACCATAACAACCATTTGCATCGAGTCTGGTTTGGTCAGCTCATGCAAGCAAAAGACATCAGTACAATATACAACAGTACAAACATAAAACCAATAATAACATTCCCACATCACATACTATCCTTATATACTCTAGTAATAATGTCTTCCTTTAACCTACATTATATAACTGTGTTCACACATCTCACAGCCTCTGGGCAGGTGCTGATACAGAAGCTGTACTCCTTATTTTAACAGACCTAAGCACTACCAGAGAGGAGGAAGGTAAACAGAGGCTGGGCAGGGTGGAAGCAGTCGGCGAGCATCTTTAGAGCTTTGTGTTTCAGTCTAGAGATGTAGAATGCAACCACAAAGGGAAGGTGAGTTTTAGAGGCGATATACACTGCCCTCTTTAGCTATTCCGTGTCCTAGGCAGAAGTGCTGCCATCTCACACAGTGAAGGGAAACAGCACAACACTCTCAATGACAGATCCATAAGAGAGTGTCATTGCTTCCTGTGACACTCCAAACTTCTTCTGCTTCAGGGATAAATTGAAAATCTCTCTAAGATAGGAGCAAGTTGGTTGTGTCACGATCGCTAACCCCTCCTCTTAAGGGCGCTCCAGCCCTTCCTTGTGTTCTCCCATTGTCTGCACCTGTTCCCTATTCCCGCTCCCCCTTAAAAGCCAGACGCAGACTTCACTTCGCGTTCCTCATTGAATCGCGTTTCGTTAGAGCCCGGGGTCCTGCTGCGTCTAGCTCCGTTATACTTTTAACTTTCTGTTCCTGATTCCCCTCGCCGGTTCCAACCCGGATCCTGTTCCCTATCCCCCGGATGGATCGCCTGGCCATGGACTTTTGCCTCTGTTCCTGATTACCCGTTTGGATTTCCTATTTGGATTGTTCTCCCCGGACTCACTTCCCCTGGACACCTGCACTTCTTGGACACGCCCCCTGTCTCCATCCCTTCTCCTGCATGACTTTATTCCTACTGTGTCTTCACCAACCAGATCGTGTCATCTGCATAGGGCCCGGAAAGAACTGCTACGTGACAGGTTGGCACAGGATTTCAGTGTAGAGGTTACAGAAAAGCCAAGATGCTTCCTTGCTGTTCTATATGTAGAAAAACAATGAACCCAGCTGCCCCTGCTCTTTAAAGCTACACTTTATATATGGGTTACCTTTTATGCTACTGTGGTAGATAGTTGTATAGAACTGTAGTAAGGTGTGTTCAAAGGTAAAATTCTAAAAAGAGTCTTTTGTTTCCCTGAAAAATAGAAATGGCTGCCAGATAATCTGAAGTTCAGTAGTTTATAATTAAGATCTCTGATTGCGACAATCCTGGTTACTGGGACAGTACTAAGAAGTCTGACTTTAGATTTCAGATTGAAAAAACCCACACAGAAACCCAGCTGGGGCAATTTCCTAGTTTAAAAAGGAAGGGTCCCAGTCTTATACAGTTTAGCTTTAAACTGCTCTAGTTAAATTTGAATTCACACTGGCTGAGTTGTCAAAAGCTCAGAAACTGGAGGAATATAAAAAAGCAATTCAAAATATTTGGCATTATCAGTGAAAAGAAAATGGAAAATGAACAGAAAAAGAAACTACTCAAAGAAGCGTTAGTGAAAATAGAAAATAGAAGACCCTCTGTCCTGGAGGAGGCTAGAAAAAAGATACAGGTAAGCTTGTATGAACAGGAAATCAAACTGGAAAATTTGCAATATGCAACAAGACTAATGAATAACTGAATAAAGAGACACACTAATTGAAGAACTAGACTCTGTCCTGCAAGAAATCAGAGATCTCAAGCATAGCAAGCGTGTCTCAGGTAGGGGCCAAGGGTACAAGTGCATTCAGGAAGCCTGGGCTCAGAGAATCTCTAGACTAGGATCTCCAAGTGGATCAGAAAGAGCCCTATACAGGACGCTCAGGTGTATCCGTCCTGTCCTTGATCCATTTTGTAGGTAAGACAGTGGATTTAACCTCCACTAATTTAGACGGCTAGTAATAGACAAAGAAATGTTTGATCTGACAATGCCTGGTTGTAATGTCAAGACCTATATTGAGTGTCACGGACAGTTCTTTCCGGGCCCTATGCAGACGACATGATCCGGAATTGTGAAGAAACACTGGGGAAAAAGTCATGCAGGAGAGGGTATGGAGACAGGGGGCGTGTCCGAGGGGTGCAGGTGTCCAGGGAGAGTGAATCCGGGGCGAACAATCCATGAAAAAATCCAAAAAGGTAATCCAAGACAGAAGGTAGAGTCCAAGGCCAGGGGATCCATCCAGGGAATAAAACCATGAACCGGGTCAGGACCGGCGGGGCAGGGAATCAGGAACAGAACATTAAAAGCATAACAGAGCCAGACGAAGCGGAATTCAATGAGGAACCAGGAGTGAAGTCTGCGTCTGGCTTTTAAGGGGGAACGGAAATAGGGAACAGGTACAGGCAATGGGAGAAAACAAGGAAGGGCTGGAGCGGCCTTAAGAGGAGGGGTTTGCGATCCTGACATTGAGGAGCTGAAGGATATGCTCCAGTTCATGCCTGAAGCTATAGAACCAAAGAAAGTTATTTTAGTGAGAAAAACTACCAGCAGGGCAGTACATGAGTAGATGGCAAGGCAGGGACCATAGATCTGTAACAGCTTTGATGTCAAGCTATGATATAGGAATATTCTATCCATATTGATCCACTGGGTTAAGCACAGACATCTGAGTCTCCTTGTGAGATTTGCTACAAGATCAGATACACTTATTTTGCTGGGCAGAATTGTGTCAGTGATGAAGAGAGAGCAGGCATATTACGCCTACCCCAGCATACGATTGCAATCATGCTGTCAAGGGATTCCTTAACCAGAAGGTGTAATGAGCGGCCTTGAGCGAATGATCATGCATACAGTCCAATCATGTTTTCCAGATGACCGCTCTGTGCAGGGTCAAGTAGGCCCCGCTACCACACCATCCCTAAGGGGTTCACAGAGCAGATTTAAGAACAACTAGAAAAGACAGACACACTGGAAACAAAGGAGCACCCTTTCAGACACCCTATCTGGCCAAGATGCAAATCCAGTGGGAAACAGGAACACAGCTTTACAATAATGCTGAGGAGACGGTAGAGGACCTGAAGAAAGAGGATATAACATCGATGCAGTTCGGAGGGGATAAAAATGAACAGATGCAGGCAAGGCTCCAAGAATGTCACCCACAGTGGATATAAACCGAGAAACATTGTAAAATCACTTGATACTTTCTGTTGCATATCAGTCATATTTGGGAACTGTAATAGATAAGAATTTTAATACGATTACAGATGGCATTTCTGCTCAGTTTATATATATGATATTGAAAGACCTGTTGTTAGACAGTGACTTTGCAAACTGACCTGGAAGGTGGAGTTTCATTCTTGACAGAGATAGACGGAGCGGGGGAGCTAATTCACCTGCTCGTGTCAGCAAGGGGCCCCCGCAGGACACGGGAACTTCCCCTCCATTCCTGGAAAGGAACATATCGCCGTTTGACCCCATCGGTGGAAGTCATTCTTTTTGAAATTGTTTTTTGTTTACTGCTCATCTTGTTTGGATTTATATGTTCAAGTTGCCAGAATATACGTCATACCATTGTTTGCTGGTTGTGTATGGAAATTTTAACGTAGCGGTATTTAATGTTAAATACTCAGCATACTCCATAATGTCCCACACTCAGCATACTCCAGAATAGATGACTTTTCATGTTTAATAGTAATAGGCATGAGGTGGAAGAATGTATAATAGAAAACAGTGATGTGTCAGATCATTCAGCTGTGTATCTTATTTTACACCAAGATAGTAGACCTAGAAATACAGTTTGGAGACTGAATACAGGTATTCTCAAGCATAATCGGTGATTATCAAATTAAAAAAGAAGTCAAGTCGTATTTAGAGAACGATGATAACGAAGAAGTGAAACCTGCTATACTTTGGGAAGCTGCCAAGGCAGTATCTACCGATAGCAGTATCTACAGTATAGGTATTACTACTACTCAGAAGAAACTGAGGGAGTATAAAATATGGAAGACTTGAGAAAAAATGACAATGTGTAGAAGACCAATTTAAACAGAATAATAATCCAATCGACTTGGAACTGATTAAAAATGACTTAAAACAAATGAGTTATATGACTTCAATGAGGAAGAACTTGGGAAGAAGCACAAATTTGTGTGGCAAACATACTATGAAGTAGAGCCAAAGGCAGAAAGCTTCATAAACAGCAAGCCTCAAACACAATATATAAGATATAAGATCCCTTGGCGGTTGACCGACAATCGCCGCAGCTTGGCAGATCCGCGGGAAGGGCCCGGCGGGCGTCCAGATTCGCTGCCCGGCACCCTGGCACCCCAGCCTTCCCCCTGCCCTCCCCCCGCAGAAAGGGGAGGGGGTCCGAGGCACACGGTGCCTCGTCCAGTCAAGACTCGCGCCCAGCCCCGCTTCGCACCCTAGCCCGACCGACCCAGCCCTTAGAGCCAATCTTTATCCCAAAGTTACGGCTCTGACTTGCCGACTTTTCTTACCAACACCTTGGAGACTTGCTGCACACTACAAGCTTAAAACTAAATGCACATGAAAGCAGAGAATCAGAGCTTTCATTTAATGTCTATTATCCCCACTTTTAAACTTAGCATCATGCCTGCCTCCATAAAAATGTGTGTCCAATATTTTGGAATGTTATTAATGGATGGCATATTTTCATTATTATCTCTGAAATGGTACTGTACATATTAATAGATTTAAATCAAGTACATGTGAAAGCAGAGACTCAGAGCTTTCATTTAATCCCCATGAACCCCAGTTAGAAAGATCTGCATCATGTCTGCTTCCATAAAAATGTGTCCAGAATTTTTAAATATTGACAAAATGGATGTCATATTTTTTTATTCATATCTCCTAAACGGTGCATATTACAAGCGTAAAACCAAATGCATGTGAAAGCAGGGACTCAGAGCTTCCATTTATTCTCTATTATCCCCACTTTTAAACTCAGCATCATGTCTGCCTCCATAAAAATGCATTGCATTTTTGTTTATCTTGTACCACAGAACTTTGTGTCCTAATGATGCAATACATGATCTAAGGAAGATTATCACGGAAATATCAACATTGTTTTCCTCATAAAAAAGCATTCCTTTCATTTTGTTTTATTTTTTAAATGAACTCACATTATGTATAGTAGTGGCCTTCAATTTAAAAACAATCTAGCACTGCTGAATGAACAATTCAAATCTATAAAAATAAAATCACAAAATAGAGAATTAAAATAAACATTTTACCTCAAAATAAGACATTACTAACAATGACCACAAGGTGGAAATATTGTCCTTACAAGTTAGGAAAGGCAAAACTCAGAAAAGGTAAAATGAATAGAAATGCATTGAATTTGAAAAAATACTGTTTTTTTCTAAATGAAAAAGCGAAACATTTATGCTGTAGTGCAGTTTCGTAGTTACCTTTTTGCTATGAATCTACTAAGCAAGAGCTGCTTATGTTTAGTCAGTATGGAACTCTGAAGAGCCCTGGAGTATGGAACTCTGTTCTGTTGACATTGCCTGTAATTAATACCTGGGACACATACCCACACATGATATAAAATATATCAATCACATAGTATTGAGGGCATAGCCACAGGATCACTGCGATGGAGCCTGCTTTTACATGCTGAACTGTGACCATCACACTTGCCTGAGCACAGATGCTTTCCCCCACTGTACTTACCCCAAGATGATGAATGTTTACACTAAATTCCTGATGAGAAAGGAAGGTTTCTATTTCCTGGAGTTACATCAAAGACAGAATTTGTCATTTCTTACAACACCTGTTGGCCCGACTGCAGATCTGCAGGCAAAATGTAAGCTCCAGTAAAATAGGGCAAGTTTTGCAGCAGGCACAGGTACAGTATGTGTCAAAAAGCATAGTGCTCTGTCTCAGAGGTCTGTAAGCCTGAAATTCTTTGTTCATTGTATTATGCAATGTTTATAAAACAAAATGAATTAAAATAAATGCTTTTCTTTTTCTTTATCTTGAATCACAGTACAGAAAAATCATTGTAGCTCAAGCCCACAAACTGTTCTAATACAATACATGAACTAAGGAAGATTATCATGGGAATGTCAGTATTGATTTCCTCATAAAACTGTATTCCTTTCATTTCATTTTATTTTTTTAAAGAAACTTACATTACTATGATTGGATTTGGATGACTCAAAACTTCCTTCATCTTAAGACTGAAGTCATGCTTATTGGCATCCCTCATCAAATTTGTGAAGCCAGTCCTGTAACTCTATCTGTAGATGGTTCTGTACTTGAGCTTCAATCAAAATTGAAAAACCTTGGGGTTATATTCTATTCTGGCTTAACATTCGACCCACATGTGCAGCATACTGTCAAAACATCTTTTTGTCACCTCAGAAATATCACTAGACTACACCCTATGCTTTCACTAACTGTGGCTGAAAAGCTGATCAACACATTTGTGTTCTCTCGAATTGACTACTGTAATGCTCTACTCGCTGGGGTATCTAAATATACTATGAACAAACTGCAGTATGTCCAAAATTCAGCAGCCAGAATCCTGACCAGGTCTAGTGCAAGTGTTCACATTACTCCTATCCTGGAGTCCTTGCAATGGCTTCCGGTCAAATTCCTTGTAGATTTTAAAATCCTGATGCTCACCTATAAGGCTCTGCATGGCATGCCACCTCAGTACCTGTCTGAACTATTTACGCCCTACTCCCCACCTCGCAACCTTCGCTCTTCTAATTCTGCTCTCCTTACTGTCCCCCAAGCCCGTCTACATTGTATGGGTGACAGGGCCTTCGCCTGTTATGCCCCCAATCTCTGGAACTCTCTCTCCAAGGATATCAGAGAGTCACCTTCTCTAAACTCCTTCAAATCCAGACTCAAAACCCTCTTCCTCAGAAAAGCCTTTACTTAACTGGTTCCATTCTTCACCCCTCTGCTTTTCTTAGTACCACCATCCACGGTCTCCTCTGTATATTGTAATTGTGTTTTATCTTGTGTATTCTTCTTTATTTATTGTTGTTGTCATCCCGTAAAGTGCTTTGGAAGCCACCTTTAAAGGCGCTATATAAAATTTATTATTATTATTAATCATACACACCTGAAGAAGGCTCCATGGCCGAAATGTTGTGTTTTCTATCTTCTTTTTTTTAGCATGGAATAAACATATTACTTGTTCCATTGAACCTGAAAAAAATTGTGCACTGCTGAATGCAGAATTCAAATCTACAACATTAAAATCACCTAATAGAGAATTGAAATAAAAACCTACCCTCAAAGTAAGACATTACCAACAATGACCACAAGGTGGAGATATTGTCCACCCATGTCAAGAATGGCACAGCTGCGATAAGGTAAAAGGAATAGAAATGCATTGAATTTTAAAAAATACCTGTTTTTATTTCTAAAGGAAAAAGCAAATCAATTATGCTGTAGTGCGGTTTCACTGTTCCCTTTGTACTATTATGTGCTCTATTATGCAAGAGCTGCTTATATTTTGGCAGTATGGAACTCTGAAGCAGCCTGGAGTATGGAGCACTATGCCCTTTGAGACACACCTGTGCATGTTGCACAAATTATCATTGCTTGTGCATTAGGGACTAAATATACTAAAAGTATGATTTTAAAATGCTTTTATTTCACTTATGTTTATTAAATAAATTATTGCACATGTTTCAAAAAACAAATCTAATTAAAATAAATGCTTTTGTTTTTATTGATCTTGTACCATAGAACAGGAAAATCTTTGTAGTTCAAGCCCACAAAGTGTCCAAATGATGCAATACATGATCTAAGAAAGATTATCACAGGAATATCAACATTGTTTTCCTCATAAAAATGTATTCCTTTTATTTCGTTTTATTTTTTAAATAAACTCACATTATGTATTGTAGTGGCCTTCAATTAAAAAAAAAATCTAGCACTGCTGAATGCACAATTCAAATCAATGCACAAAATAAAATCACTAAATAGAGAATTGAAATAAACATTTTCCCTCAATATAAGACATTGCTAACAATGACCACAAGGTGAAGATATTGTCTTTACAAGTTAGGAAAGGCAAAAATGAGAAAAGGTAGAAGAAATAGAAATGCATTGAATTTTTTAAAAAACTGTTTTTTTCTAAATGAAAAAGCGAAACACTTATGCTGTAGTGCTGTTTCGCATCTAGCTTTGTGCTATGATATAATCTACTATGCAAGAGCTGCTTATGTTTAGGCAGTATGGAACTTTATTCTGTTGACATTGCCTGTGATTAATACTTGGGACAAATACCCAAACCTGATATAAAATATATTAATCACATAGCATTAAGGGCAGAGCCACAGGATCACTGCAAACACTTCACTAAATACAGTTTTCCTGCTCATTTGACATGATCCAGAATTTGTGATTTCTTAAAAGACCTGTCTGCCCGACTGCAGATCCACAGCAAAAATGTAAGCGCTAGTAAAATATGATAATTTTGGGCAGCAAGCACAGGTTTCTGTCAATGTGGACAGCATTCCGTCTCCAAGACCTTTAAGGAGTTCTATGCCGCTGTGCACCTGTATATGTTGGTTTTTGAAGGAGATGCAGTGCAGTGGGTCAACGCTTGTGATCCTGTGGGTTGCTGTACTTCACAACACTATCGCTGGCACATCTGGAGCTAAATCCTGATCCTGATTATTGTGTCACTGTGTTGAAGCTGGAGACAGAATCACCGCAAGCACGTCACTGAATATTCTTTTTCTGCTCCTTTTATATGATCCAGAATTTGTCTGACCTAAATTTTTTAAAAGACTTGTCGGCCAGACCAAATTTTAAGCTCTAGTAAAATATGATAATTCATGAAACATGCACAGGAGTGTCTCAAAGGACACAGTGCTCTATGTCAGACACCTGTAAACAATACTTTCATCATACATTGAGCAATAGGAACTCAGTATACCACAGGTAAAGTTTTAAAGCGATTCTGTGGTGCAATATGCCAGGCTTACAGCTAGGCGTTTGATATACTGGGCTCTGAAGGCCTTCAGTGGACATCATACCCTATAGATTTCACATGCCCCATAATGCAAGCACTAAATCAATGTCACACCTGCTACAATGTAGTGATTGTGATCTTGTGATTATTTCCCTGGGCATGTACCAATAAATCACAGGAGTATATATATACAGATGCCGCTATTCAAAATGCATGGTACAACCCTTTACCGCACATAATTACCCACAGTGCACCACGGTGTACCACGGTACATGATTTGGCTGGCCAAAATGATCGACAGGGGCACTTGTGGTGCATTGATTGTTAGTGAAACGATTTAACAATTTAATCTCATTACTGTGCATGTTTTCATCTGCTTAGTATTGAATATGTATATAGAATTTGACGACTAAAGGGAAATTTTAGTAGCTAAGCATAAAAAGAAGAGGAGCATAACGTGTCTGAAGGTCATAAATGATATTAATTTAGAAACATTAACATATTATGTTAACTCTATATGGCTGGTATTGGTAGTTTAAATAAAAAATACACAACAGTATTTCATTTTCTTCCTAAACACTTTAAGCATCAAAGTATTTCATTCGGTTACATGTGGTTATTTTGGAAAAGTTTTTAAGTGCTCCTTCTGACTAAATTAAGTTTATATACTTCATAAAAGTAATAATGTTTTAACCTTTTCTGCGAATACGCTCGTTATCGTGGTAAACAAAAGCATATGTTTAAGAACTTGATTAATAGGGAATATAATATGGTATCGTGTATCTAAAGAAATTAAAAAACGATATAATTATATTCATATACTGTCGCTCAAATTATCACAGTAGTACACTTTCTTTAGAAATGTCTGCATCAGGTTCACTCTTTCCCACATGTTTATGTCTGTGGCATAACGTGTTAAGCATGTTCTTTGTATAGCTGAGTTTGGGGCTTCAAATCCAGCTGTTGCCATGTGTTTTCTTTTAACAAACATTTCTTAGAAAAACTAATATAGCAAATATTATGGACACTGATTGTACATCTAAATTATAATAAACATAATTATATTTATATACTTTAGCTCAAATCCTGCTAAACTAAAAATTAGACACAAGAAGAGTATTATTGGATAATGTTGTGAGGCTCTGGCGGAATGTAAATTGAAGAGTTAGAGAGGAGACACATTGTGTATCACCTCTTTTTACACTTGTAAAAAAGAAAATTCCAATGTTAATGCGACACGGAAGATATTATTAATAATATAGTGCTTTCGGGCTCACGTGGGTATGCACCCTACACCGCTGGTGGCTCAGTTCCCTCCTATTCACCTGAAAGGCAGTGACATCACCATGCTGGCAAGCCAGCTTGTACAATGCCTGTAATGTATTTATTAGTCATTCTGGGTAAATTTCACATTCATAATGGTCTTATAATACTCCCCTTTTTAGTACTTTTGAGGTGCAGCTGAAACACTATTTAAATTCTATAAAAAATTTGAGAAATATTTAAGCAAGGAAAACATATGATATATGTAAAAAATACAATTTGATCACATAATTGACACATTACTTCATTATTTGTAAATTCTTTATAAGTTTAATAAAAAACAATACTTGTAATGTCGGCCATATGGCGTACGCGTTATTGAAGCTGAAAGTTTAGCGTTTGTCACTAATGAAACCACGAAACAAAGACATAAATATAGAGATCCCTACATCACAAATTCCAAGCGTTTCATTTTGTCTATTGCTACAATATCAACAGCAGTGTACTTACAAGGAACATGTCAAAATGTTTTCAAAATAACCACAATTGAACGAGTTGAGGGTTTTGATAATAATAGAGAAATTATAGAGTCCCCCATTACCCCCATTTTGATTAAATTCGCAAATGCATGTTTAATTAAATGCCTTTATTGATTCACAATCTGACAATGCAATGTAAATTGTTATCTTTGTCTTCTAAGTCCCTTAATTAACTTTAAGCATAGCTTTCTCACCATTTAGATTTATTTTTATACCATATACCTATACCAGGAGCACATTGTACTTCCTAATGGGATCACACGTGGAAAGATTCGATTGTAATTGTTTTATTTTTAAAATAAATTTTAGAAAAGTGTCATCTATACAAAAAAGTTGTATTTATTTAATACCACTTGATAGTTATCTTAATAGAGATAGGAATTCAAGTTGTATACTGTTTAGACTTTCAATCATTTTAAACTGTATTACAGCATGTTAAACATTAAACATGAAAAAGTCGGTATATTTTATAAAAGCAAGATTGCTCAGTTGGACAAAAGTACACAACCTTCCACCTTCATCATAAATATTTTAATTATGCATAAATACTGAGATGGATAGTTTTAGTAAATATGTTGGCAAATATCTGAATTTTTGCATAATCAAATTGTATCCAGCTGTGAATCAGCTGCGTGACCTTGCCCTTCGTGAAATTGTGGGAAAGAGGTTTAGTGGGCAGCATTACTCACAGTGTAGTGACCATAGAGTTGTAGCGGCAAGGCTTATTAAAATAAGACAGAATTAGGTGTTGCTGTGCTTTCCCAAATGAGGCCCCATCTCTCTTCATCTCTGTGGTGCAGCCACAGAGAAGCTATTCATGCAGGCTGATTTAAGGTTTCTTTTGATAAGGGACAGCTCCCAAATGGGGATGCACTTAGCTAAGCCTGGCTATCATGATCAATGGTCATCCATTGGCACCTATCTGTCTAGGGAGTGCCAAATGGACATCTGGACTGCATTCCTAAGTGTCAGGAGTAAGTGACTCATATCTCACCTTGATCAACCAATCAGGAACTGGTAGGGCAGAGTAACCCACGTGGGTCTCTGATGCCCATGAAACTTTCAGCCAATGAACGAGCTGAAGTTCCTCCAGGTAAAAACAGGCAACACAGAGTAGACTATTCAAGGAGAATTCCAAAAAGGAGAATTCCAGGGGTGCGAGACAATTCCAGGGCAGGACGGCCCAGGAGCAGAAAGGCTCCCAAGGGCAGGACATTCTCGCAGCGCGCCTCCTGACCATCCTCAGACTCAGCCCGGACAACCACGTAACGGCCAGTGTGTCCGAGTGCCAGAACTTTCCTTTGTTCTAAGAGTCGAGAGTGGAGGTTGCCACGAGTAACCAAAGAATCCACCTGAGGTTAGCATCAGCAGAAAGCCTCGTGAACAGGTCGGAACTGTGGACAGCTGAATCACTATTCAGAACTAGCGCTTCATCAGGAACGAACCGGTCTTCTTCCTGACCTGCTGGGACCCACAGTCATCTTTTCTCCTGTGCACAAACTTCGCTAGTTAAGGCCAACACTAACTAGCCGGTCTTCAGAGAGCAGCGCCGCAGGAGTCTCCACCAAGCCGCAACAGCACAGCCTGGCACGGAGCCAGAGAGCGCGGATTGGACAGCAACAAGCCTGCAACTGTTTCTTTGTGTCGGCAGGAGATCTGAATCCCCAGAGATTGGATGAATATTCAGCTTCACTGCATTACAGCTCGAGAATTCAATTGTTATCCCAACCAGTTGATATCAATTTAATTCCTTTAAATTTTCAATTTAAATATCAATTTATGTACTTGTTTCGAGTATCTAATGTAGAAGTTATAACCAAGTTCATTTACAAAACAGTCTAAA
Source organism: Atractosteus spatula (assembly GCF_055471065.1). Lineage (NCBI taxonomy): Eukaryota > Metazoa > Chordata > Actinopteri > Semionotiformes > Lepisosteidae > Atractosteus > Atractosteus spatula. The sequence continues at coordinate 135,728 of NW_028296864.1, forward strand.
TGAATGATATACCGAACGTATGTCCTCTTTATATATGTAACTCTTTCTAACTGAATGAATATATATCTTTTTTATTCTGTTAACCCTCACGATAAGATCTGTTAGGTTTACATGCATATTCTATGTATTTATAAATGTATCCTCGTGTATTAGTACCTGTGTGTGTGTGTTGTTTGAGTTATATCGCATGGTTGAATTCTAAGGCCATTAAAAGAATCATTTTGTGACTTACTGCTACAATTAATAATTGTCCCAGTAAATGCCCAAACCCCTACAGAACTGGTGCCTCGTGAGAGCACACTACAGAGTGTTTTAATACACTGTACAGTATAACAGTATAAAGCAAGTATGTTTTTTAATGTTCGTAATCGCTATGCTTGCAAGTACATTTTGTATTCTGTTTGCTTCTGTGTGTTAGCTGGTGGGCAAATGTTCGAGGTGAAAATTCTTCCACAAGGAATGTACCTTTAAAGCAGAAAAGACCGCACCAAGCTTTTTCGGCTCTGTATGTTGCTCAAGCCATTTCTCTTTGACACTTTCTTTAGTCATAGATTTGGGAAGACGCCTCCCCCTCCCCCTTCCCTCTTCCTACCTCACCTGTTCCCATTTTCTTATCATTCTGTTTCTGAATTGCAGCGGGTGAGAGAGAGTAGTGAGAGACAGAAAAAGAGTGAACCCTGTTTTTTTTTATAGTCATATTTAATGTATGTTGCAACGTATTGCAAATAAATGTGTTTACAAGATGTGGAAGTGTAAAAATTTATCACAGTGCAAATTTTAATACTAATTATTACTACTAATAGTTTATGCACCTGTCCAAAAAATGACGTAAAAACGACAAAGTGGAGGCTGTGAAAACATTCACATTGTACTTTAAACATTAAGCAAGTGTTCTCGAAATTCTAGGAGGTCTCGTGAAAACACTACAGGCGTGCCAAAATCATTTTCGAACTTCAAGCTAACTTTACCGCGGTTGAAAACCAAAGAAAAAAATTACATATTATTAAAAGTTACAAGAAGCTTGAAATTATTATTATTAAATTAATACTGTTAATAATGACCAGACACATTTTATTGTTTCAGTGTTTTTTTTAATACCGCTTTGTATTAACAACACAACTTTGTCTGTCAGTGAAAAAAATGACCATGGGCACTTTTCCTTCCCCCCTATATTCTCATGTATGGGTAGAATAGGCGAACCTTCCAATGAAAGACAGTCCCCTTTCCCCCCACGGACAGACTGACAAATGTTTTCACAGCCTTCACTGTCATTTTTATGCCATTTTTTTGACCACACATAAATATTCATATATGTCCATAACTCGCAAGTGTAACAGAAAGCCTTCAAACCAAATGCATTTTAAAGACCACAACTTGTGAAAATTTTCACAACCTCTACATAAATGTATCAGTGAGCTAATAAGTTTTTTTCTAACACTCAGGGTTTTGATTGATGCGCAATTACGCACCATCTGGAACACTGGGGGACCGCTGTATACATACGTTCACAATGCGAGAAATACCGCTCAATAGAGTTTCATGCAAAAAAAAAACGTATATGACCATAGGAAGCAGCATAGCATAGTCTCCAATTACCCAGACTGTAAGCATGGGAATAAAGCTTTGTCTTATTTCTGAAACCCTTTCTTTATGTCCTGTTTTAATTCAGGTAAGGGTCAACTATATTCACAATACTGCTGACAGCAGGAAAATTTCTATTCTTTACTCAACAGCTTTTTAAAAACTGATTGTTTACACAGAAGACTGACACAGCTTTGCGTTGTGAATCTCTTTTTCTCGTGGTTTTATTTAATGTGCCACTATGCACTGGGATAGGGGGATGCTGTTCACGAGCTAATAGCATTTAAACCACAACACCCACAATGCTGCAACTAAGAGTTTTCCAAACTAGGCAGGTCCTCTGACCTTTCCAAGCCTTGCTTTGATTGTGAAACCCAATGATTTTTTTTTCAATATGGCACCATTAGACATGCAATACACTTCCTTGTGATCATCTTAGAATCTTTGTGTAAGCTGTATGTTTTTTTAACTTTTTAATTAAACATTGTAAACACTTTCATTTTGTAAACGCAACACACATTTCGTACAGATACAATACAATCACATTCTCCTGTCTTCCCGTGGTGTGAAACGAATTAGAAGGTGATTGAGGTAACAGTGCACCTCCCACTGAGTGGCATGTTCTTTTTTGTAAAAAGAGGCAATACGTGTCTCCTCTGTAACTCTTCAGTTTACAGAGAAATTCTGCCAGACCCTTACAACATTGTCCAATAATATTCTTCTTGTGTCTAATTTTTAGTTTTGCGGTTTTGCGCGATAAGCACATTGTTTAATGGGAATGATATTACCCACGTCTATATCACTGTACAGCACTAACTACTTGAGGTGGGTGGCTACGCTAGCCTGCATAGTCTGCAAAGGAACAAGTAATAGGTTTATTCCACGCTGAAAAGAGAAGAGAGAAAACCCAACATTTTGGCTGTGAAGCCTCCGTCAGCCTTCGTTGTGAGGATCTTCACCTCAAAATAAAAGGCTTGGAGTTTGTAATGTAGGGCGCTCTGAACAAGCTAAACTTTGATGCAGGAAAAATGTATTTCCCACAAGCTCAAATTCATCATGCGTGAATGAGTCACATTAAAGATAAAATGTGTTTACAAAGAAAGTGGATTACAGTAATGCTACCAGCTATATAAATACATATATTTAGAACCTTAAATTAATATGGTTATTAATTTCCTTAGATACACGATTCCATATTATATTTCCTAATAATTAAATTCTAAAAAGTATGCATTTCTTTTACTATGATAACGAGCACAAGTATTCATGGAAAATGTTAATCACTTAACTCACTTAACTTTGAATGTTTTGTGATATTTAGAAATACCAACAAATCCAATATAGTGTCGATTATATTTATTATCAGTAATAACGACAGTAGTGGCAGTACAGTTGCAAATTGAAATTATTCATTATTATTAATACATCACTTAGCCTCGAACATGTTGTGATATTTAGAAATATAAAAAATGTCAATATAGAGTCCATAATATTTGCTATTTTAGTTTTTCAAAGAAATTTTAATTTGGTAAGAGAAATCTCATGGTGACAGCCGGCATTACAGGTATTGCATGAGCTGGCTTGCCAGCATGGTGATGTCACTACCTTCCCTGAGAATAGCTGTAGCTCAACTGGCTGGTTCCTTGTTGAGTGATGCAGGAAGCCTGGGTTTGATCCACCAGTGGTGTAGGGTGCATACCCACATGAGCCCGAAAGTGCTGTATTATTAATAATATCTTCCGTGTCGCATTAACATTGGAATGTTCTTTTTTACAAGTGTAAAAAGAGGTGATACACAACGTGTCTCCTCTATAACTCTTCAGTTTGCAGAGAAATTCTACCAGAGCCTCACAACTTTGTCCAATAATACTCTTCTTGTGTCTAGTTTTTGGTTTAGCAGCATTTGAGCTACAGTATATGAATATAATTATATCGTTATTATTTCTTTAGATACACGATTCCATATTATATTCCGTATTAATCAAATTCTAAAACTGTCAATGTAGTGTCCATAATATTTGTTATTTTAGTTTATCAAAGAAATGTTTACTTGTTAAAAGAATACACACGGCAACAAATGCATTTGAAGCCCCACCCTCAGCAATACAAAGCACATGCCTAGCCCATTATGCCACATACATAATCACATGGGAAAGAGTGAAACTGATGCAGACATTTCCAATGAAAGTGTACTACTGTGATAATTTGAGCTACGGTATATGAATATAATTATATCGCTCACTAGGTAACAAATCAGTTCTGGTTAATGATATGGTGCTTGACACCAACTCTGACCTGTGCCTACTAACTTTAGTTGAAGCCTCACCTAATGGCTATACTTTTTTATAGAAAGCGCATTGCTCAGGGCGTGGAGGTGGCCTAGCAGCCACCTTCAGTGAGTCCCTGAGAATTGAATTAAAAACTATTAATGCCTTTCAGACATTTGAAGCAATGCTCCTTAAAATAGCACCCAAATTATCTACATACATTCTTTTAGTGTACAGACCCCCAGGACAATATGCATTGTTTCTTGCCAAATTTGGTGAACTGCTCTCTGATTTAGTTATTAACTTAGACAAAGTTGTAATATTAGGTGACTTTAACATACATATGGACATACAGACAGACACCTACAGTAAATATTTCTATTTTCTCCTTGTGGTGGTCCTGTTATATGGTAACTACAACCTACAGAGTTGTAGTTAGCATATAACAGGACCAACACACATATACAATCATATACTAGACTTAATTATCACTCACAGAGCTGATATTCATCATGTACTAATCCATCCCATCAATAACTCTTTTTCTGACCACTCTTTAATTACTTTTGAGATTCAACTGCCCTTGACAGCTGCAAAGGAGAAGACTGTTACAACTCGACACATCAATGGGGGTACTTCATTAGATTTCATGAACACGATGAACAATGCTAGCTTCATCTCCAATAATAATGTTCACGAAATCACACATAATTATAATACAGTGGTCAGACAGGCCCCTGATGAAATTGCCCCGTTAAAGACTAAGGTAGTCAAAACCACTAGACAGTCTCCATGGTATAATGATCACACATGATCCCTTAAACAGGAGTGCCGCAAACTAGAGCAAAAATGGAGGTCTACTGGTTTGCAAGTATTCAAGTCGACATGGACTGATAGCCTGCAACAATATAAGAAAGCCCTATATAAAGTAGAGCTCGTTCAGCTTACTACTCTGAACTTATAGGAAGCAATAAAAAAAACCCTCGCTACCTATTTAAGACAATAGCTCATCTCTAAGATCAAATAAGACAGATTCTATAGCACCATCTAACTTTAGTAGTGACGATTTCATTAACTTCTTTAACAATAAAATTAACACCATACTTCAAACACAATCAAATAAGCCACAAAGAAATCTGGTACAGACACAATACGAGCACCTCTTTAGTGTTTTTCAATTAGTTAATGAACAAGAACTCAAGAAATTAATTATTAAGACAAAGTCAACCACCTCGAAGATTCCCTCGAAGTACTGGCAGGACCTATAATTAGTATAATGAACATGTTCCTTGCATAAGGTGTTGTACCTGACCAATTTAAAGTAGCAGTTGTTAGACCGCTCCTTAAGAAGTCAAATTTGGATCCACAAGTTCTTAACAACTACAGGCCTGTTTCAAACGTCCCATTTCTATCTAAAATTCTTGAGAGAATAGTTGTGGCCCAGCTACAATCTGAATTCAAATAATATACTTGAGAAATTTCAGTCTGGTTTCCGCCCTGGCCACAGCACTGAAATTGCATTAACAAGAGTCGTAAATAATATTCTGTTAGCTACTGATGCGGGGAATGCAACAGTGCTTGTGCTTCTAGATCTTAGTGCTGCCTTTGACACGCCTGACCACTCTGTTTTGTTACACAGGCTTGAGTTTGAGGTTGGCTTATCTGGAACCATCCTTAAGTGGTTTACTTTATATTTAAGTCATTGTTTTCATTATGTTCAAATATCTAATAATTGTACTGCTTCATCAATGTCAACAGTTCAATTTGGGGTACCACCGGGATCAGTGCTGGGACCAGTATTGTTCTCTCTCTACATGCTGCCGCTAGGTAGGATAAAACGAAAACATAATATTAATTTTCATTCATATGCCGATGACACGCAAATATACATTTCGTTTACACCAAACGACAACTCTTCTATTAACACTTTAGTTAATTGCATTAATGAAGTAAACACTTGAATGTGTGAAAACATTTTGTTGCTTAACTCTGATAAAACTGATGTTCTGTTTTTTGGAGGCAACAATAGTGATAGGACTACTATAACTTCAGCACTTAACTCAGAAGATTTAAAAATTTGCCTCAAAGACTCAGCATGTAACCTAGGCATCATATTAGACACAAGGCTCTCATTTAACTCTCATGTTAAAACAGTGTAAGTATCCTTTCACGAGGCACCAGTAAATGTAGGGGTTAGTGCATAACTGGGACAATTATTAATTGTAGCAGCAAGTCACAAAAATGATTCTTCTGATGGCTATTAGAATCTAACCTTGCGGGATAACTCAAACAACGCACACTCACGGGTACTAATACACGAAATACATTTATTAATACATAAAATGTGCATATAAACATAACAGATCTTATCGTGAGGGTTAGCAGAATACAACAAGTATATATTCAGTCACGAAGAGTTACAAATACCAAGAGGGACATACGTTCAGTATATCATTCATTTAGACCATTTCGTATATGAACTTGGATTACAACTCCAACACTAGATGCTCAAAAGCAAGTTCATCACTCATAGGAATTAAATTGATATAAACTCAGGTTGAGGTAACAATTGAGTTCTTGAGCCGTAATGCAGAATGTTGAATACTCATCCAATCTCTGCAGGATCTCCTGCAGACACAAAGAAGCAGTGGCAAGCTTGTTGCTGTCCAATCAGCGATCTCCGGCTTGGTGCCTAGCAGTGCTGTTTGCGGCGTGCAACGTGGTAGAAGAGATTCCTGCGGCGATGCGCTGATAATGCTCACTGAAGACTGGCTAGTTAGTTCTGGCTTACTAGCAAGAGTTTGTGCACAGGAGAAAATTGCGGGTGATTGCGGGTCCCAGCAGGTCAGAAAGAAGACCAGTTAGTTCCTGATGAAGCGCTAGTCCTGAATCCTTAGATTCAGGTTGGGTTCACGAGGGCTAACCTCGGGTGGATCCTTTGGTTACACGCTGGCAACCTCCGTTCTCGACTCTTAGAACAAAGGAAAGTCCTGCTACTCGGACACACTGGCGGTTACGTGGTGGTCCGGGATGAATCTGAGGATGTTCAGGAGGAGCCCTGAGGTTGAATGTCCAGCAGGCGTGCTGCAAGAATGTCCTGCGCTTGGGAAATGTTCTGCCCTTGGGAACTGCTCCACAGGCGCTCCATGCCGCCCATTTTGCCTGGAGGAACTGCAGGTCATTCACTGGCTGAAAGTTTCATGGGCATCAGAGACCTACGCGGGGTTAACCTGCCCCACCAGTTCCTGATTGGCTGATGATGAGCAACCATGCACTCTGACCTTAGGGTTGTAAACCAACTTTGAATAACACTTTCCCTTGGAATCTCAGACTTTAAGGCGCCAGAGATGAACATTTATTAAGGTTGCTGGAGAATCTCAGCATTTGGGGAGCTGTTCCTTATCAGGACACTCTATCAGCTAGAAAAACACCTTAATTGTGAACCAAATGGAATGGCCTCTCTGTATCAAGCACCACTGAGATGAAAAAGAGAGGGACTGGCAAGGGAGCAGAAAACTTAATTCCTGTATTTTAATCAGCCTCGCCGCTACAACAGTATCTAAAACATGCTTCCTACAGTTAAGAAATATTACAAAACTACGGCACGTTCTCTCCACTCAAGACACAGAGAAATTAATACATGCTCTTGTATACAGCAGGTTAGACTACTGCAATGCCCTATTATCAGGGAGCACCCACCACTCTTTCAACACCTTACAGCGAATTCAGAATGCAGCAGCTAGAATTGTTACTAAGAGCAGAAAGTACGACCATTTAACCCCCATACTTAGCTCTCTTCATTGGCTTCCTGTCAGGTACAGGGCGGACTTCAAAATCCTTCTACTTACTTACAAGGCTCTCAGAGGTCAGGCATGTCTCTGTCTAATGGAACGTATTAATGTTTACCATCCAAATCGCCTGCTTAGATTACAGAATGCAGGTCTACTTCATATTCCATGAATTAATAAAATAACAGTTGTCAGTAAAGCCTTTAGTTACAGGGCCCCTAGCTTATGGAATAGTCTCCGACCCCATGTTCAGGATGCCGAGTCAATCTCAGTATTCAAATCCAGACTGAAGACTTATTACCTCAGCCTAGTCTACTCACACCTTACATTATAGCCTGCTGCAACCATGGCTGCAGGTGCTGCTGTACATGCCATTGTGTGTCTCTGTGTTGGCACATCAGGTAGATACATCTGTTCTGACCAAATTATCCTATTCTCCTCCCCACATGTCCGGATGGTGCCCGGGCTGGGTACCATCTGAGTTGGATGCTGCATCACTGCCATGGAGCCAAGAGGGACATCGTGGATATAGCTATCATTTAGGAAGAATTGACTGGTCTACAGAGATCTGCATGGAGTACTAACATACAGAGGCAGATGATACACAGATGATACACAACACAAAACATGATGGATGGATGGATTAATACCCTCATCGTTTCCTTTTTTAAATTACAGTATATAATCGAGATCCACATGGTGTTTAACTGCCCTACCAGTTCCTGATTGGCTGATTGAGGTGGAGGATGAGTAACAATACACTCTGACCTTAGGGTTGTAAACCTTGGGATGAGACTCTTCCATGGAATCTCCCAGACAGTAAGGCGCCAAAGATGACCATTTATTAGGGTGACTGGTGAATCTCAGCCATGGGAGCTGTTCCTTATCAGGAAACCCTATCAGCTAGAAAAACCCCTTCAATGTGAACCATGGAATGACCTCTCTGTGTCCAGCACCACTGAGATGAGGGAGAGAGAGACTGGCAAGGGAGCAGCAAACTTAATTCCTGTATTTTTGATAAGCCTTGCTGCTACACAGTTTACATTTATATGTTACATACTGTATGTTTATGTTCCTAAATTAATATCATTTATGACCTTCAGACACGTTATGTTCCTTTTCTTTTTATACTCAGCTACTAAAACTTCCCTTTAGTTGTCAAATTCCATATACATATCAATACTAAGTGGATTTAAACATGCACTGTAAAGAGATTAAATGATAAAATCATTTCACAAACAAACAACCAGTGTTGTACCGTGCATTTTGAATGGCTGCATCTGTATATGTATGCTCCTGTGATTTTTTGGTACATGCCCGGGGCAATAATCAGGATCAGAATTTAACTCCAGACAAGCCAGAGATAGTGTTCTAAAGTATAGCAACCCAGAGGATCACAAGGGTATACCCACTGCACTGTTTCTCCTTAAAAAAACAACATATACAGGTATGAAGCAGTCACATTGTAGCAGGAGTGACATTGATTTAGCGCTTGCATTACGGGGCTTGTGGAATCTATAGGGTATGATGTTTACTGAAGGCCTTCAGAGCCCAGTACATCAATGTTGCACCACAGAATCGCTGCTGTAATGGAAAGTTACTGCAGAAAAGTGTTTTATCCTAAAAATGTCATTTACGGGCAGAGCTGTGTGATTGTGAATGTACCCAGCGAGTCAAGGGCATGGGATGTTCTAAGAATATGTCTATCTCTACCCCAACAAAAAGGCGATTCAAAACTGCTCATAGCTGTCTTCTCTGTCCGTCAAGACTAAGACCTATAAGAACTGGAAAATTACTGTCATGCCTGTCTTTGTATTACTAACCAACCATAACGAAGTAAACAAGTTGAGGTGTTGCATCAGCTAAGTGTATAAACTAAGGGACCTTTCCCTATTTTACTTTGGAAATCAGCTCCCACTTGCTGCACAGACTAGTGGTTGCTGTTTTTCTCTATTGCGCAATATGAATAAATGCCTTACAGAGTGAATGAGAACACCTTTCCTGGCTCTTCTTACATAAAGATTCCATGACACTTTTAAACCTTACCTCTGGTATACTTAGTTCCTATTGCTTAATGCATGACGAAAGTATTGCTTACAGGTGTCTGACATAGAGCACTGTGACACCCCTTGAAACAATCCTGTGCATGTTTCACGAATTATCATATTTTACTAGAGCTTACATTTTGGCTGCAGATCTGCAGTCTGGCCAACGGGTCTTTTAAGAAATTACAAATTCTGGATCATGTCAAAGGAGCAGGAAAAGTGTATTCAGTTATGTGTTTGCAGTGATTATGTGTCTCCAGCTTTTACACAGTGATATATATATTGTAACGCATACGGCCTCCATTGGTTGTGAGAGCCAGCTTACCAGCGCGGTGACGTCACCGCCCTTCCCTGTGAATAGCAGGGACCGCAGCCACCAAGCTGATGGGAGATTTCCCTTTGGCTCAAGTGGCTGGGTCCTTGTTGAGTGATGCTGGAGGCCTGGGTTTGAGTCCCCGATGGTGGGGGGCTGACCTGATGCGGCAGCGGCGAAGGCACCCACATGAACCCTGATGTGTTACAATATACAGATGTAGCCGTTCATACTGCAGTATGTGACCGGCTGGCCAAAATAGATGAGAGGGGCACTCATCGTACATTGGTCGGTTGTGGATAGATTTAATGTCTTTACTGTGAACGTTTTAATCCTCTTAGTATTTAATATTTATATGGAATTTTATAGGGAAATTTTAGTAGCTGAGCCTAAAAAGAATAGGAGCATAATGCATCTAAAGGTCATAAACAATATTAAATTTGGAACATAAACATATTATGTAAACTGTATATGGTTGGTCTCAGTGCCAGACTAGAGTCAAGCTCAATAGAGTCTTCTTTCCCCGCTGATTCTGCCAAGCCCGTTCCCTTGGCTGTGGTTTCACTAGATTGTAGATAGGGACAGTGGGAATCTTGTTCATCCATTCGTGCGCGTCACTAATTAGATGACAAGGTATTTGGTTATTTTATTTACCAGATTAACTGGTTTCTTTTCCAGGTTCATGGGCCCGTGCACATTGTCATCCAAATGACACCTGCATGACAGCATTTGGGAGATGATATAATCCACCTTTGAGGCTTTGAGTCTTCCCATGCTGATAGTAATCATTACGAGATCCCAAAGTCAGTGATGGGTTATCTAGTTTAAGTGCCATCCAGTCTTTTTTCAGTCCCAGCTTAGGTAGGGCTACATGGGGCGGGACCTAGCTAGTTGTTAGCGAGGAAAAAGAAGCTATAGCTGTGATTTTGTTCAGCTGTGAGGTTTACATTTTTCAATTTTTACAATTATTTTTACAGAGTTTAACAATTACATACACTTACATACATTTGTTACCTTTTATTATACCCACGTTTTTTTTCCGCCGATCATTGAAAGGATGTCAAGGGAGTATAGGAGGGCTCTTTGGCTGAAGAGTTTTACCAGGTGTTTCTGTCTTTTTTCTCCAATTTCCAGTCTCTGTAGGACGTTGTAGTTTTTTGCAAACCATTTCCCTCTTGTTCCAACTGGAAAACCGCAGAATGTGACTTTCTCAGCTCCTGCCAACTCTTTTATTTGCTCTTCCAGGGTGTTGTAACAGAAAAATAAGTTCTGATCCCGAGATGAAGTTAAACAGATGAGTTTATTGCATGCAAGGAACAATAAAACCGAAGTCTTGTTCCCGCAAGGAACAACAAAACCAAAGTATTGTTCAAAGTACCGGTACAAAACTTTCATTTTATATAGCCCTTTCCTGTCGCTTCTGACGTAGCTCATTACTATGGTAATAGCCCTTTGCTGCCGCTTCTGATGTAGCTCATTATTATGGTAAAGGGGGGAGGTCACGGTATTTGGACAGTTCACAGACTCTTGGCCAAATGGTCAGGGTTTTAGGTTACCCTCCCTGGGGGTTTCCTAGCTGGCATCTGGAATCCTTATCAGTTATCCCCCTTTCCTGCCATAACTCTAAGCCTGTTACTTAGAAGTCCAGTCCTCATGCAGAAAGGAATCAGTTAACCCCTTCTTCACATCTTGTATCCTTCTCCTTCTTATTTCCTTCTCCGTGGCTGCTTTTCCTACCATGTGCAGGTTCTGTTTGTATCTGATTGTTATGTCAGTCACTATTGGCTCATTGTTCTTGGTGAAGATGAGGTCAGGCTTTCTCAGTTCATTGGACCCTGTAAGCCTGATATGTGGCTCTTTTCTGACCTCCCAGTTTTGTTTCTTAGCTTCTTCGGCTAAGATGTCACAGATTTTGTTGTGTCTCTTTATTCTTGTGTTTTGTACGCTGGGGCATTGTCCGAGTATGTGGGAACAGGTTTCAGTTTTTTCCTGGCAATTACGCAGAGTGTTGGGAATCCCCTTTGACCTCTGTTTAGGCACTCCCTGGTGGGGTATACATTGGCCCGTAGCTGTAGGGCTGCAATAAAATGTCTTTCTCTGAAGTATGGTGTGTAAGCCAGGAATTGCTGTCGGGATGATCTTTGAAGTTGCTGATCCCCATTCCTTGAACAGATAGTTTTGTCCAATTTTCGAATTCTTCTTTCCGCCAATTGCAGGGAGTTTAAAATTTTGCTTTTTGTTTGGGGCTGGTCTCCCATTCCTCTGGTAGCAATATTTCTTCTGTCGGGATTGTTAGGGTTGTTGGGTCGGCTAGCTGTGGGATTTTGCTTTCATCACCTCCAGCCTGGATCCAGAGTTTCTGGAATTTTTCTTGCGCTTCATTTGATTGCATTAGAGTGCTGATGATTGAGTCTGTAGACATTGCCATGCGCTGTAGCCTTCAGATTTGGATTGATGGTATCAGGCTGGATAGGTTGATTATGCCCAATCCCCCATCTCTATTGCTGGAGTAGATTAGTCCATTGCATGTAGACTCAGGTAGATTTTTGATCGCTTTCCATATGAGTCGGTCAAGACTTTTTAGTGTTACTTGATTAGTGTAGGCGTGATCCATTTGGTAGAACAGTCTGGGGATTGTGTAGACATTTAGGATTGTTACCTTCTGTAAGGTTTTGGCGGGGCTTTGTCGATTTTAAGGATCCGTGTTTGTAGCAGATTTATAGCTTCTGGTTGCTTAGTTGTCATCCATGGGCTTATTTTAAGACCCAGGTATTTTTCAGATTCGCTTTGGGTCATCATATGGAGTTTGTTGTTGTTTATGGACCTGTCATCACAGTTGTTGATGACATACGAGTCCTTGGTAGGTGTAATTAGGAACCCGTGGCATTTTTTGGCTTGGACCATCAGTCCTGTTTGTGCGCAGAATTCTTCGGGGATGCAGATGTTTTTTTCCATCCCTTCCCAGCTGTCGCTCAGCAGAATCAGGTCATCTGCAAATGCCAATGTTGAGATGTTTCCAGCCTCAGTATTGAGGCCGCAACCATGTTCTTCCAAGGCATTGATCAAGCACCCCTGGGCTATGTTGAGTAGTATGGGTGACATGGGATCACCTTGTTTAACTCCAACTTTAATGGAGAATTCTTGTGAAGACTGGCTTTCTGCTTTGATCATGGTAGTGCAGTCATGGTAAGAGTTTTTGATTAGATCAATTATGTGGTTGTCCTTTTCTCTTTGTTGCAGGACTTGAAATATTTGGTCGTGGGCCACAGTGTCAAATGCCTTGGCAATGTCAATGAACACCACTGCAATTTGGTTATGGGTCTTTTTGGCATTTTCCAGGATGTATTGTAATGCTGTCGGATTTTTGGAACTGTGCCAAGTTCTTGGACAATTATCTGATTGATGTTTTTGCCCCTTTATATTTAATTTCCAGTGTTTTCAGTTTTGTTAGTTCTTCATCTGTCCATATCTTGCTGGAGTCTTTGTTTGTATTCAATTCTTGGATTCTTTCTTTGTTCCTGATGTCTGGATGGGCATGTCGTTTGTGTTGCGATAAGCCGGATTTTGATTGGAAGTACATGTTACAGATGTTATACTTCCATTCACCTTTTTCTTCAATCATGTCAGTTCTCCCTTTGCATTTGCGGAGATGGCACTGGATGGAGTGGAGATTATTGCTTGTGTTGTTGCATTTGGTACATAGAAACATATTTCATTGTGTTTGAGGTTATAGTGTTGCAGTGCCATCCTCGACCTTCCAGTCTTTTCTTTGCTGATAAGACAGGTTTGATCATCATTTGACAGTTGCATGGTTATGGTCTGGCCACTTAGTCCTCTTAGAAAGGCTGGCTCATTGAGTGACTCATTCACTTCCGGACTATGGTCCTCTTCCTCTTGAGAGGTGGAGGCAGAGGTGGTGTTAGGCTCTCGTCATTATACTCAGGTGTGTCATTTTCAAATTCCTCCAAAATGTTTATCAGGGAGGGATTGCATTCTTGTATGAGGCTTTTGAGGTCTATGGTATCGTCAAGCCTCTTTATGGTCTTCTACTGGGATCCGTAGATCACAAATGTGTGGTTTATTTTGATCGAAGATGTTTCGGTCGAACGGATGAGTAGACTAACATCGAGCATGACCTGGGCCAAGTCGTCATATGTTGTCTATGTACTCACAGAGATGAGTCTTAACTCTCTTTCTTTGATTCTTGACAGAGGACTTGCTGTAAGGGAACAGGACCCAACCCCAAGTCCTTCCAGGGCACTTTATTTGCCTGGGTGACATGCCATTCAGTATGGTACATCATTAACATTACTCTCCATTTTGAGGTTTCGCCAGTGGGTACTACCCAGTGGGTTATCTCACCCCTCCCAGTGACAGGAGGGGTGAGATAATTTAGACCTCATTTGACCTCCACGTACTCAAGAAGAGCAGTGGAGTTACCAGCGGGACCACGTGGAGGTAGAGGTCACTAAGTCTCCACTCCTTACCCAAGGGAGTTAAGAGAGTCAAACCTACTCCTGACATTTAGCCGCGCTTCATTAAATTTCTTCATATTGACATGTAAAGCACTGGGCAGAAATCACATTGCGTCAACACCCGCCGTTGGCCGTCGCGATGCTTTGTTTTAATTAAACAGTCTAATTCCCCTGGTCCACACCAGTTCAAAGCCAGCTGCTAGACACTAGCCGATGCCACCCATCGCCTGCTGGCCATTCCACCTCTGCCGCTGCAGATGATGGCTTAGCCCCCCCGGCACCCTGTCCTTCCCTCCTGCCTTCCCCCACGAGGAGGGGAGGGGGAGCTCTGATGTGGGTGTGTGTGAGGGGCTGCTGAAATGGTAGAACAATGTAGGTAAGGGAAGTCAGATCCATAATTTGGGATAAGGATTGGCTGTTGCTGGGTCGGTCAAGCTGGGGTGTGAAGCAGGGCTGGGCGCAAGTCTCGGTTGGACAAGGCACCACGTGCCGCGGACCCTCTCGCACGCACCAGTCAGATAGAGGGCTGCGGATCTGCAGTCAGGCCAACGGGTCTTTTAAGAAATGATCAATTCTTGATCATGTCAAATAAGTAGGAAAAGTATATTTAGTGAAGTGTTTAGCAGTGATCCTGTGGCTCTGCCCTCAATACTATGTGATTGATATATTTATGTCATGTGTGGGTATTCGTCTCAGGTATTAATTACAGGCAATGTCAACAGAACAGAGTTCCACACTCCAGAGTGCTTCAGAGTTCCATACCGCCTAAACATAAGCAGCTCTTGCATAGTAGATTATATCATAGCACAAAGGTAACAGCGAAACCGCACTACAGCATAACTGTTTCGCATTTTTAATTAGAGAAAAATGTTGTATTTTTTCAAATTTCAATGGATTTCTATTCCTTTGACCTTTTCTCAGTTTTGTCTTTCCGAACTTGTAAGGTCAATATCTCCACCTTGTGGTCATTGTTAGTAATGTCTTATTTTGAGGGAAAAATTTTATTTCAGTTCTCTATTTGGTGATTTTATTTTTATTGGTTTGAATTGTGCATTCAGCAGTGCTAGATTTTTTTTTTTAAATTGAAGGCCACTACTATACATAATGTGAGTTAATTTAAAAAATAAAATGAAAGGAATGCATTTTTATGAGGAAAACAACGTTGATATTCCCGTGATAATCTTCCTTAGATCATGTATTGCATCATTAGGACACTTTGTGGGCTTGAACTACAAAGATTTTCCTGTTCTATGGTACAAGATAAATAAAAACAAAAGCAGCCCAGCTTCACACCCCAGCCCGACCAACCCAGCACTTAGAGCCAATCCTTATCCCAAATTATGGATCTGACTTCCTGACTTCCCTTACCTACATTGTTCTACCATGTAGATTTCTTTTTTAAAACACATAAAGTACCTAGTAATTTATTTAATTGACATAAGTGAAATCACTTTTAGTATATTTAGTCCCTAATGCACAATGCAATGATAATTTGTGTAACATGCACAGGTGTGTCTCGACGGACACAGTGTTCCACACTCCAGAGTGCTTCAGAGTTCCATATTGCCTAAACATAAGCAACTCTTGCATTGAAGACCACATAATAGCACAAAGGTAACAGTGACACCACTCTACAGCATAACTGTTTTGCTTTTTAATTTAGAAATAATAACAGTATTTTTTTCAAATTCAATGCATTTCTATTCCTTTTACCTTAACACAGCTTTGCCATTCTTTACGGAATGGACAGGTGGACAATATCCCCACTTTGTGGTCATTGTTGGTAATGTCTTCCTTTTTGGCAGGTTTTTATTTCAATTCTCTAATAGGTGATTTCAATGTTATAGATTTGAATTCTGCATTCAGCAGTGCAAGATTTTTTTTCCAAGTTCAATGGAACCATCATAGTGACGTAAGTTTCTTTAAAAAAATAAAATGAAATGAAAGGAATGCATTTTTATGAGGAAACCAATACTGACATTCCCATGATTATTTTCCTTAGTTCATGTTGAAGTAAGATTTGAAGACGGGGTTAATTTTAAGTCCTTTCTGCATGAAGATTAGACTTCTAAGGCTGGAGTTTATGGCAGGAAGGGGGTTAACTGATAAGGATTCCAGATGCGAGCTAAGAACCCCCTGGGAACGTAATCTTAAACTGACCATTTAGCCAGGGTCTCTTAACTGGCCAAATACCATGACCCCCCTCTTTACCATAACACCATAACTGACGTCTGAAGCAGCAAGGAAGGACTATATAAATCTAAAGTTTGTACCGGCACTTTGGACAATATTTCGGTTTTGTTGTTTCTTGCGGGAAACAAGACTTTGGCTTTATTGTTCCTTGCATGCAATAAACTCATCTGTTTAACTTCATCTCGGGATCCAGAACCTTATTCTTTCTGTTACAACAATGTATTGCATTAAAACACCTTGTGGGCTTGGGATACAATGATTTTTCTGTTCTATGATACAAGATAAATAATAACAAAAGCATTTATTTTAATTAGTTTTGTTTTATAAACAACATTTAAGATCTGATATCATATGTGAAAAAAAAAAAACATTGCATAATGCAATGAACAAAGTATTGCTTACAGGCCTCTGAGACAGAGTGCTATGCTTTTTGACACATACCTGTGCTTGTTGCAAAAATTTCTGTTCTGCAGTCAGGCCGACAGGTGTTTTAAGAAATGACAAATTCTGGATCATGTCAAAGGAGCAGGAAAACTGTATTCAGTGAAGTGTTGGCAGTTATCCTGTATCTCCAGCTTCAACACAGTGATATTTATATATATGCTCCTGTGATTTATTGGTACATGCCCAGAGCAATAATCAGGATCAGGATTTAGCTCCAGATGGGCCAGAGATAGTGTTGTGAAGTACAGCAACCCACAGGATCACAAGGGTAGACCCACTGCACTGTTTCTCCTTCAAAAACCATATACAGGTGTGTAGCAATAACATTGTAGCAGTAGTGACATTGATTTAGAGCCTGCATTAATGGGATGTTAGTATGATGTGTACTGAAGGCCTTCAGAACTCAGCATATCTAAGACTGGGTTGTAAGTCAGGCATGTTGCACCAGAGGATCACTTTAAAACCTTACCTCCTCTATATTTAGTCCATGGTCCATGCAATGAGCATAGTACTGTTTACAGGTCTTGAAGACAGTGCTTGCTGCCCCCAAATTATCATATTTTACTAGAGCTTACAATTTTGCTGTGGATCTACAGTCTGGCCGATAGGTCTTTTAAGAAATGTGAAATTCTGGATCATGTCAAATGAGCAGGAAAAGTGTATTTAGTGAAGTTTTGCAGTGATCCTGTGGCTCTGTCCTCAATACTATGTGATTGATATATTTTATGTCATGTGTGGGTATTTGTCCCAGGTTGTTTTTATGGAGAAGGACAAGCTTTGGAGCATCTTCCCAGTAAAATATGAGATTTATCAGAGAGAGTGAATTGCCTCTCTGTCCTCCAGTCTGAGAACAGCAGAGGTCTTTCTCAGGACACATCCAGACCCTCACAGACACAGGAGAGGGAGGCTGTAACATCCTGACTCTGAATGTTTCTCTGTGGACTTGATTAACTGTCCACTTAGCATGAGAATCAGACCCATCAGTCTTTGCAGAAAGTGAAAGTCCTAAAACTAACCTCCAACCCGATCTTAGACTCCATGAGACACCTTTATCTGCCTTAAGAACAAAAGAGAAACCAAACAAAAAAAAACCCAAATGCTGAAATTGAGAGGGAGTATTTTAATACCACAGATGGCACACATAGTCCAGATGATATGCAGGATACCTGAAAAAACACATTAAATACATGGAAATTCTCAGTCATGGGTCATTGCTGAGGAAACCTGGGCCTGCTCTCCAGCAGGATACATGAGAGATTCCTGGGGATTTGAGCTTAATTGAAGGTAAAGGCCTTAAAGAGCCTTGTTGATAACAAATAACCAACAGCTGGCTTTCTTCCTAAGGAAAAAGAATAGACTGAAACTGGCTTCTGTTGGAATATTTTCTCATGTAATTTTATGCTAAGTGGTTGCTTAGCTGCTAAGCTTGTTGCTTGTACTGTGTTGCTCGACAGTTTCTCAAATTCAACACTTCTATTACCATAACAACCATTTGCATCGAGTCTGGTTTGGTCAGCTCATGCAAGCAAAAGACATCAGTACAATATACAACAGTACAAACATAAAACCAATAATAACATTCCCACATCACATACTATCCTTATATACTCTAGTAATAATGTCTTCCTTTAACCTACATTATATAACTGTGTTCACACATCTCACAGCCTCTGGGCAGGTGCTGATACAGAAGCTGTACTCCTTATTTTAACAGACCTAAGCACTACCAGAGAGGAGGAAGGTAAACAGAGGCTGGGCAGGGTGGAAGCAGTCGGCGAGCATCTTTAGAGCTTTGTGTTTCAGTCTAGAGATGTAGAATGCAACCACAAAGGGAAGGTGAGTTTTAGAGGCGATATACACTGCCCTCTTTAGCTATTCCGTGTCCTAGGCAGAAGTGCTGCCATCAATGACAGATCCATAAGAGAGTGTCATTGCTTCCTGTGACACTCCAAACTTCTTCTGCTTCAGGGATAAATTGAAAATCTCTCTAAGATAGGAGCAAGTTGGTTGTGTCACGATCGCTAACCCCTCCTCTTAAGGGCGCTCCAGCCCTTCCTTGTGTTCTCCCATTGTCTGCACCTGTTCCCTATTCCCGCTCCCCCTTAAAAGCCAGACGCAGACTTCACTTCGCGTTCCTCATTGAATCGCGTTTCGTTAGAGCCCGGGGTCCTGCTGCGTCTAGCTCCGTTATGCTTTTAACTTTCTGTTCCTGATTCCCCTCGCCGGTTCCAACCCGGATCCTGTTCCCTATCCCCCGGATGGATCGCCTGGCCATGGACTTTTGCCTCTGTTCCTGATTACCCGTTTGGATTTCCTATTTGGATTGTTCTCCCCGGACTCACTTCCCCTGGACACCTGCACTTCTTGGACACGCCCCCTGTCTCCATCCCTTCTCCTGCATGACTTTATTCCTACTGTGTCTTCACCAACCAGATCGTGTCGTCTGCATAGGGCCCGGAAAGAACTGCTACGTGACAGGTTGGCACAGGATTTCAGTGTAGAGGTTACAGAAAAGCCAAGATGCTTCCTTGCTGTTCTATATGTAGAAAAACAATGAACCCAGCTGCCCCTGCTCTTTAAAGCTACACTTTATATATGGGTTACCTTTTATGCTACTGTGGTAGATAGTTGTATAGAACTGTAGTAAGGTGTGTTCAAAGGTAAAATTCTAAAAAGAGTCTTTTGTTTCCCTGAAAAATAGAAATGGCTGCCAGATAATCTGAAGTTCAGTAGTTTATAATTAAGATCTCTGATTGCGACAATCCTGGTTACTGGGACAGTACTAAGAAGTCTGACTTTAGATTTCAGATTGAAAAAACCCACACAGAAACCCAGCTGGGGCAATTTCCTAGTTTAAAAAGGAAGGGTCCCAGTCTTATACAGTTTAGCTTTAAACTGCTCTAGTTAAATTTGAATTCACACTGGCTGAGTTGTCAAAAGCTCAGAAACTGGAGGAATATAAAAAAGCAATTCAAAATATTTGGCATTATCAGTGAAAAGAAAATGGAAAATGAACAGAAAAAGAAACTACTCAAAGAAGCGTTAGTGAAAATAGAAAATAGAAGACCCTCTGTCCTGGAGGAGGCCAGAAAAAAGATACAGGTAAGCTTGTATGAACAGGAAATCAAACTGGAAAATTTGCAATATGCAACAAGACTAATGAATAACTGAATAAAGAGACACACTAATTGAAGAACTAGACTCTGTCCTGCAAGAAATCAGAGATCTCAAGCATAGCAAGCGTGTCTCAGGTAGGGGCCAAGGGTACAAGTGCATTCAGGAAGCCTGGGCTCAGAGAATCTCTAGACTAGGATCTCCGAGTGGATCAGAAAGAGCCCTATACAGGACGCTCAGGTGTATCCGTCCTGTCCTTGATCCATTTTGTAGGTAAGACAGTGGATTTAACCTCCACTAATTTAGACGGCTAGTAATAGACAAAGAAATGTTTGATCTGACAATGCCTGGTTGTAATGTCAAGACCTATATTGAGTGTCACGGACAGTTCTTTCCGGGCCCTATGCAGACGACATGATCCGGAATTGTGAAGAAACACTGGGGAAAAAGTCATGCAGGAGAGGGTATGGAGACAGGGGGCGTGTCCGAGGGGTGCAGGTGTCCAGGGAGAGTGAATCCGGGGCGAACAATCCATGAAAAAATCCAAAAAGGTAATCCAAGACAGAAGGTAGAGTCCAAGGCCAGGGGATCCATCCAGGGAATAAAACCATGAACCGGGTCAGGACCGGCGGGGCAGGGAATCAGGAACAGAACATTAAAAGCATAACAGAGCCAGACGAAGCGGAATTCAATGAGGAACCAGGAGTGAAGTCTGCGTCTGGCTTTTAAGGGGGAACGGAAATAGGGAACAGGTACAGGCAATGGGAGAAAACAAGGAAGGGCTGGAGCGGCCTTAAGAGGAGGGGTTTGCGATCCTGACATTGAGGAGCTGAAGGATATGCTCCAGTTCATGCCTGAAGCTATAGAACCAAAGAAAGTTATTTTAGTGAGAAAAACTACCAGCAGGGCAGTACATGAGTAGATGGCAAGGCAGGGACCATAGATCTGTAACAGCTTTGATGTCAAGCTATGATATAGGAATATTCTATCCATATTGATCCACTGGGTTAAGCACAGACATCTGAGTCTCCTTGTGAGATTTGCTACAAGATCAGATACATTTATTTTGCTGGGCAGAATTGTGTCAGTGATGAAGAGAGAGCAGGCATATTACGCCTACCCCAGCATACGATTGCAATCATGCTGTCAAGGGATTCCTTAACCAGAAGGTGTAATGAGCGGCCTTGAGCGAATGATCATGCATACAGTCCAATCATGTTTTCCAGATGACCGCTCTGTGCAGGGTCAAGTAGGCCCCGCTACCACACCATCCCTAAGGGGTTCACAGAGCAGATTTAAGAACAACTAGAAAAGACAGACACACTGGAAACAAAGGAGCACCCTTTCAGACACCCTATCTGGCCAAGGTGCAAATCCAGTGGGAAACAGGAACACAGCTTTACAATAATGCTGAGGAGACGGTAGAGGACCTGAAGAAAGAGGATATAACATCGATGCAGTTCGGAGGGGATAAAAATGAACAGATGCAGGCAAGGCTCCAAGAATGTCACCCACAGTGGATATAAACCGAGAAACATTGTAAAATCACTTGATACTTTCTGTTGCATATCAGTCATATTTGGGAACTGTAATAGATAAGAATTTTAATACGATTACAGATGGCGTTTCTGCTCAGTTTATATATATGATATTGAAAGACCTGTTGTTGGACAGTGACTTTGCAAACTGACCTGGAAGGTGGAGTTTCATTCTTGACAGAGATAGACGGAGCGGGGGAGCTAATTCACCTGCTCGTGTCAGCAAGGGGCCCCCGCAGGACACGGGAACTTCCCCTCCATTCCTGGAAAGGAACATATCGCCGTTTGACCCCATCGGTGGAAGTCATTCTTTTTGAAATTGTTTTTTGTTTACTGCTCATCTTGTTTGGATTTATATGTTCAAGTTGCCAGAATATACGTCATACCATTGTTTGCTGGTTGTGTATGGAAATTTTAACGTAGCGGTATTTAATGTTAAATACTCAGCATACTCCATAATGTCCCACACTCAGCATACTCCAGAATAGATTACTTTTCATGTTTAATAGTAATAGGCATGAGGTGGAAGAATGTATAATAGAAAACAGTGATGTGTCAGATCATTCAGCTGTGTATCTTATTTTACACCAAGATAGTAGACCTAGAAATACAGTTTAGAGACTGAATACAGGTATTCTCAAGCATAATCGGTGATTATCAAATTAAAAAAGAAGTCAAGTCGTATTTAGAGAACGATGATAACAAAGAAGTGAAACCTGCTTTACTTTGGGAAGCTGCCAAGGCAGTATCTACCGATAGTAGTATCTACAGAATAGGTATTACTACTACTCAGAAGAAACTGAGGGAGTATAAAATATGGAAGACTTGAGAAAAAATGACAATGTGTAGAAGACCAATTTAAACAGAATAATAATCCAATCGACTTGGAACTGATTAAAAATGACTTAAAACAAATGAGTTATATGACTTAAATGAGGAAGAACTTGGGAAGAAGCACAGATTTGTGTGGCAAACATACTATGAAGTAGAGCCAAAGGCAGAAAGCTTCATAAACAGCAAGCCTCAAATACAATATGTAAGATATAAGATCCCTTGGCGGTTGACCGACAATCGCCGCAGCTTGGCAGATCCGCGGGAAGGGCCCGGCGCGCGTCCAGATTCGCTGCCCGGCACCCTGGCACCCCAGCCTTCCCCCTGCCCTCCCCCCGCAGGGAGGGGAGGGGGGCCGCAGCACACGGTGCCTCGTCCAGTCAAGACTCGCGCCCAGCCCCGCTTCGCACCCTAGCCCGACCGACCCAGCCCTTAGAGCCAATCTTTATCCCAAAGTTACGGCTCTGACTTGCCGACTTTTCTTACCAACACCTTGGAGACTTGCTAGATACTACAAGCTTAAAACTAAATGCACATGAAAGCAGAGAATCAGAGCTTTCATTTAATGTCTATTACCCCCCCTTTTAAACTTAGCATCATGCCTGCCTCCATAAAAATGTGTGGCCAATATTTTGGAATGTTATTAATGGATGGCATATTTTCATTAATATCTCTGAAATGGTACTGTACATATTAATAGATTTAAATCAAGTACATGTGAAAGCAGAGACTCGGAGCTTTCATTTAATCCCCATGAACCCCAGTTAGAAAGATCTGCATCATGTCTGCTTCCATAAAAATGTGTCCAGCATTTTTAAATATTGACAAAATGGATGGCATATTTTCATTCATATCTCCTAAACGGTGCATATTACAAGCGTAAAACCAAATGCATGTGAAAGCAGGGACTCAGAGCTTCCATTTATTCTCTATTATCCCCACTTTTAAACTCAGCATCATGTCTGCCTCCATAAAAATGCATTGCATTTTTGTTTATCTTGTACCACAGAACTTTGTGTCCGAATGATGCAATACATGATCTAAGGAAGATTATCACGGAAATATCAACATTGTTTTTCTCATAAAAAAGCATTCCTTTCATTTTGTTTTATTTTTTAAATGAACTCACATTATGTATAGTAGTGGCCTTCAATTTAAAAGCAATCTAGCACTGCTGAATGAACAATTCAAATCTATAAAAATAAAATCACAAAATAGAGAATTAAAATAAACATTTTACCTCAAAATAAGACATTACTAACAATGACCACAAGGTGGAAATATTGTCCTTACAAGTTAGGAAAGGCAAAACTCAGAAAAGGTAAAATGAATAGAAATGCATTGAATTTGAAAAAATACTGTTTTTTTCTAAATGAAAAAGCGAAACATTTATGCTGTAGTGCAGTTTCGTAGTTACCTTTTTGCTATGAATCTACTAAGCAAGAGCTGCTTATGTTTAGTCAGTATGGAACTCTGAAGAGCCCTGGAGTATGGAACTCTGTTCTGTTGACATTGCCTGTAATTAATACCTGGGACACATACCCACGCATGATATAAAATATATCAATCACATAGTATTGAGGGCATAGCCACAGGATCACTGCGATGGAGCCTGCTTTTACATGCTGAACTGTGACCATCACACTTGCCTGAGCACAGATGCTTTCCCCCACTGTACTTACCCCCAGATGATGAATGTTTACACTAAATTCCTGATGAGAAAGGAAGGTTTCTATTTCCTGGAGTTACATCAAAGACAGAATTTGTCATTTCTTACAACACCTGTTGGCCCGACTGCAGATCTGCAGGCAAAATGTAAGCTCCAGTAAAATAGGGCAAGTTTTGCAGCAGGCACAGGTACAGTATGTGTCAAAAAGCATAGTGTTCTGTCTCAGAGGTCTGTAAGCCTGAAATTCTTTGTTCATTGTATTATGCAATGTTTATAAAACAAAATGAATTAAAATAAATGCTTTTCTTTTTCTTTATCTTGAATCACAGTACAGAAAAATCATTGTAGCTCAAGCCCACAAACTGTTCTAATACAATACATGAACTAAGGAAGATTATCATGGGAATGTCAGTATTGATTTCCTCATAAAACTGTATTCCTTTCATTTCATTTTATTTTTTTAAAGAAACTTACATTACTATGATTGGATTTGGATGACTCAAAACTTCCTTCATCTTAAGACTGAAGTCATGCTTATTGGCATCCCTCATCAAATTTGTGAAGCCAGTCCTGTAACTCTATCTGTAGATGGTTCTGTACTTGAGCTTCAATCAAAATTGAAAAACCTTGGGGTTATATTCTATTCTGGCTTAACATTCGACCCACATGTGCAGCATACTGTCAAAACATCTTTTTGTCACCTCAGAAATATCACTAGACTACACCCTATGCTTTCACTAACTGTGGCTGAAAAGCTGATCAACACATTTGTGTTCTCTCGAATTGACTACTGTAATGCTCTACTCGCTGGGGTATCTAAATATACTATGAACAAACTGCAGTATGTCCAAAATTCAGCAGCCAGAATCCTGACCAGGTCTAGTGCAAGTGTTCACATTACTCCTATCCTGGAGTCCTTGCAATGGCTTCCGGTCAAATTCCTTGTAGATTTTAAAATCCTGATGCTCACCTATAAGGCTCTGCATGGCATGCCACCTCAGTACCTGTCTGAACTATTTACGCCCTACTCCCCACCTCGCAACCTTCGCTCTTCTAATTCTGCTCTCCTTACTGTCCCCCAAGCCCGTCTACATTGTATGGGTGACAGGGCCTTCGCCTGTTATGCCCCCAATCTCTGGAACTCTCTCTCCAAGGATATCAGAGAGTCACCTTCTCTAATCCTTCAAATCCAGACTCAAAACCCTCTTCCTCAGAAAAGCCTTTACTTAACTGGTTCCATTCTTCACCCCTCTGCTTTCCTTAGTACCACCATCCACGGTCTCCTCTGTATATTGTAATTGTGTTTTATCTTGTGTATTCTTCTTTATTTATTGTTGTTGTCATCCCGTAAAGTGCTTTGGAAGCCACCTTTAAAGGCGCTATATAAAATAGTTTATTATTATTATTATTAATCATACACACCTGAAGAAGGCCCCATGGCCGAAATGTTGTGTTTTCTATCTTCTTTTTTTTAGCATGGAATAAACATATTACTTGTTCCATTGAACCTGAAAAAAATTGTGCACTGCTGAATGCAGAATTCAAATCTACAACATTAAAATCACCTAATAGAGAATTGAAATAAAAACCTACCCTCAAAGTAAGACATTACCAACAATGACCACAAGGTGGAGATATTGTCCACCCATGGCAAGAATGGCACAGCTGCGATAAGGTAAAAGGAATAGAAATGCATTGAATTTTAAAAAAATACCTGTTTTTATTTCTAAAGGAAAAAGCAAATCAATTATGCTGTAGTGCGGTTTCACTGTTCCCTTTGTACTATTATGTGCTCTATTATGCAAGAGCTGCTTATATTTTGGCAGTATGGAACTCTGAAGCAGCCTGGAGTATGGAGCACTATGCCCTTTGAGACACACCTGTGCATGTTGCACAAATTATCATTGCTTGTGCATTAGGGACTAAATATACTAAAAGCATGATTTTAAAATGCTTTTATTTCACTTATGTTTATTAAATAAATTATTGCACATGTTTCAAAAAACAAATCTAATTAAAATAAATGCTTTTGTTTTTATTGATCTTGTACCATAGAACAGGAAAATCTTTGTAGTTCAAGCCCACAAAGTGTCCAAATGATGCAATACATGATCTAAGGAAGATTATCACAGGAATATCAACATTGTTTTCCTCATAAAAATGTATTCCTTTTATTTCGTTTTATTTTTTAAATAAACTCACATTATGTATTGTAGTGGCCTTCAATTAAAAAAAATCTAGCACTGCTGAATGCACAATTCAAATCAATGCACAAAATAAAATCACTAAATAGAGAATTGAAATAAACATTTTCCCTCAATATAAGACATTGCTAACAATGACCACAAGGTGAAGATATTGTCTTTACAAGTTAGGAAAGGCAAAAATGAGAAAAGGTAGAAGAAATAGAAATGCATTGAATTTTTTAAAAAACTATTTTTTTCTAAATGAAAAGGCGAAACACTTATGCTGTAGTGCTGTTTCGCATCTAGCTTTGTGCTATGATATAATCTACTATGCAAGAGCTGCTTATGTTTAGGCAGTATGGAACTTTATTCTGTTGACATTGCCTGTGATTAATACTTGGGACAAATACCCAAACCTGATATAAAATATATTAATCACATAGCATTAAGGGCAGAGCCACAGGATCACTGCAAACACTTCACTAAATACAGTTTTCCTGCTCATTTGACATGATCCAGAATTTGTGATTTCTTAAAAGACCTGTCTGCCCGACTGCAGATCCACAGCAAAAATGTAAGCGCTAGTAAAATATGATAATTTTGGGCAGCAAGCACAGGTTTCTGTCGATGTGGACAGCATTCCGTCTCCAAGACCTTTAAGCAGTTCTATGCCGCTGTGCACCTGTATATGTTGGTTTTTGAAGGAGATGCAGTGCAGTGGGTCAACGCTTGTGATCCTGTGGGTTGCTGTACTTCACAACACTATCTCTGGCACATCTGGAGCTAAATCCTGATCCTGATTATTGTGTCACTGTGTTGAAGCTGGAGACAGAATCACCGCAAGCACGTCACTGAATATTCTTTTTCTGCTCCTTTGATATGATCCAGAATTTGTCTGACCTAAATTTCTTAAAAGACTTGTCGGCCAGACCAAATTTTAAGCTCTAGTAAAATATGATAATTCATGAAACATGCACAGGAGTGTCTTAAAGGACACAGTGCTCTATGTCAGACACCTGTAAACAATACTTTCATCATACATTGAGCAATAGGAACTCAGTATACCACAGGTAAAGTTTTAAAGCGATTCTGTGGTGCAACATGCCAGGCTTACGGCTAGGCGTTTGATATACTGGGCTCTGAAGGCTTTCAGTGGACATCATACCCTATAGATTTCACAAGCCCCATAATGCAAGCACTAAATCAATGTCACACCTGCTACAATGTAGTGATTGTGATCTTGTGATTATTTCCCTGGGCATGTACCAATTAATCACAGGAGTATATATATACAGACGCCACTATTCAAAATGCATGGTACAACCCTTTACCGCACATAATTACCCACAGTGCACCACGGTGTACCACGGTACATGATTTGGCTGGCCAAAATGATCGACAGGGGCACTTGTGGTGCATTGATTGTTAGTGAAACGATTTAACAATTTAATCTCATTACTGTGCATGTTTTCATCTGCTTAGTATTGAATATGTATATAGAATTTGACGGCTAAAGGGAAATTTTAGTAGCTAAGCATAAAAAGAAGAGGAGCATAACGTGTCTGAAGGTCATAAATGATATTAATTTAGAAACATTAACATATTATGTTAACTCTATTTGGCTGGTATTGGTAGTTTAAATAAAAAATACACAACAGTATTTCATTTTCTTCCTAAACACTTTAAGCATCAAAGTATTTCATTCGGTTACACGTGGTTATTTTGGAAAAGTTTTTAAGTGCTCCTTCTGACTAAATTAAGTTTATATACTTCATAAAAGTAATAATGTTTTAACCTTTTCTGCGAATACGCTCGTTATCGTGGTAAACAAAAGCATATGTTTAAGAACTTGATTAATAGGGAATATAATATGGTATCGCGTATCTAAAGAAATTAAAAACGATATAATTATATTCATATACTGTCGCTCAAATTATCACAGTAGTACACTTTCTTTGGAAATGTCTGCATCAGGTTCACTCTTTCCCACATGTTTATGTCTGTGGCATAACGTGTTAAGCATGTTCTTTGTATAGCTGAGTTTGGGGCTTCAAATCCAGCTGTTGCCATGTGTTTTCTTTTAACAAACATTTCTTAGAAAAACTAATATAGCAAATATTATGGACACTGATTGTACATCTAAATTATAATAAACATAATTATATTTATATACTTTAGCTCAAATCCTGCTAAACTAAAAATTAGACACAAGAAGAGTATTATTGGATAATGTTGTGAGGCTCTGGCGGAATGTAAATTGAAGAGTTAGAGAGGAGACACATTGTGTATCACCTCTTTTTACACTTGTAAAAAAGAAAATTCCAATGTTAATGCGACATGGAAGATATTATTAATAATATAGTGCTTTCGGGCTCACGTGGGTATGCACCCTACACCACTGGTGGCTCAGTTCCCTCCTATTCACCTGAAAGGCAGTGACGTCACCATGCTGGCAAGCCAGCTTGTACAATACCTGTAATGTATTTATTAGTCATTCTGGGTAAATTTCACATTCATAATGGTCTTATAATACTCCCCTTTTTAGTACTTTTGAGGTGCAGCTGAAACACTATTTAAATTCTATAAAAAATTTGAGAAATATTTAAGCAAGGAAAACATATGATATATGTAAAAAATACAATTTGATCACATAATTTACACATTACTTCATTATTTGTAAATTCTTTATAAGTTTAATAAAAAACAATACTTGTAATGTCGGCCATATGGCGTACGCGTTATTGAAGCTGAAAGTTTAGCGTTTGTCACTAATGAAACCACGAAACAAAGACATAAATATAGAGATCCCTACATCACAAATTCCAAGCGTTTCATTTTGTCTATTGCTACAATATCGACAGCAGTGTACTTACAAGGAACATGTCAAAATGTTTTCAAAATAACCACAATTGAACGAGTTGAGGGTTTTGATAATAATAGAGAAATTATAGAGTCCCCCATTACCCCCATTTTGATTAAATTTGCAAATGCATGTTTAATTAAATGCCTTTATTGATTCACAATCTGACAATGCAATGTAAATTGTTATCTTTGTCTTCTAAGTCCCTTAATTAACTTTAAGCATAGCTTTCTCACCATTTAGATTTATTTTTATACCATATACCTATACCAGGAGCGCATTGTACTTCCTAATGGGATCACACGTGGAAAGATTCGATTGTAATTGTTTTATTTTTTAAATAAATTTTAGAAAAGTGTCATCTATACAAAAAAGTTGTATTTATTTAATACCACTTGATAGTTATCTTAATAGAGATAGGAATTCAAGTTGTATACTATTTAGACTTTCAATCATTTTAAACTGTATTACAGCATGTTAAACATTAAACATGAAAAAGTCGGTATATTTTATAAAAGCAAGATTGCTCAGTTGGACAAAAGTACACAACCTTCCACCTTCATCATAAATATTTTAATTATGCATAAATACTGAGTTGGATAGTATTAGTAAATATGTTGGCAAATATCTGAATTTTTGCATAATCTAATAGTATCCAGCTGTGAATCAGCTGCGTGACCTTGCCCTTCGTGAAATTGTGGGAAAGAGGTTTAGTGGGCAGCATTACTCACAGTGTAGTGACCATAGAGTTGTAGCGGCAAGGCTTATTAAAATAAGACAGAATTAAGTGTTGCTGTGCTTTCCCAAATGAGGCCCCATCTCTCTTCATCTCTGTGGTGCAGCCACAGAGAAGCTATTCATGCAGGCTGATTTAAGGTTTCTTTTGATAAGGGACAGCTCCCAAATGGGGATGCACTTAGCTAAGCCTGGCTATCATGATCAATGGTCATCCATTGGCACCTATCTGTCTAGGGAGTGCCAGATGGACATCTGGACTGCATTCCTAAGTGTCAGGAGTAAGTGACTCATATCTCACCTTGATCAACCAATCAGGAACTGGTAGGGCAGAGTAACCCACGTGGGTCTCTGATGCCCATGAAACTTTCAGCCAATGAACGAGCTGAAGTTCCTCCAGGTAAAAACAGGCAACACAGAGTAGACTATTCAAGAAGAATTCCAAAAAGGAGAATTCCAGGGGTGCGAGACAATTCCAGGGCAGGACGGCCCAGGAGCAGAAAGGCTCCCAAGGGCAGGACATTCTCGCAGAGCGCCTCCTGACCATCCTCAGACTCAGCCCGGACAACCACGTAACGGCCAGTGTGTCCGAGTGCCAGAACTTTCCTTTGTTCTAAGAGTCGAGAGTGGAGGTTGCCACGAGTAACCAAAGGATCCATCTGAGGTTAGCATCAGCAGCAAGCTTCGTGAACAGGTCGGAACTGTGGACAGCTGAATCACTATTCAGAACTAGCGCTTCATCAGGAACGAACCGGTCTTCTTCCTGACCTGCTGGGACCCACAGTCATCTTTTCTCCTGTGCACAAACTTCGCTAGTTAAGGCCAACACTAATTAGCCGGTCTTCAGAGAGCAGCGCCGCAGGAGTCTCCACCAAGCCGCAACAGCACAGCCTGGCACGGAGCCAGAGAGCGCGGATTGGACAGCAACAAGCCTGCAACTGTTTCTTTGTGTCGGCAGGAGATCTGAATCCCCAGAGATTGGATGAATATTCAACTTCACTGCATTACAGCTCGAGAATTCAATTGTTATCCCAACCAGTTGATATCAATTTAATTCCTAAGAGTTATGTACTTGTTTCGAGTATCTAATGTAGAAGTTATAACCAAGTTCATTTACGAAACGGTCTAAATGAATGATATACCGAACGTATGTCCTCTTTATATATGTAACTCTTTCTAACTGAATGAATATATATCTTTTGTATTCTGTTAACCCTCACAATAAGATCTGTTAGCTTTACATGCATATTCTATGTATTAATAAATGTATCCTCGTGTATTAGTACCTGTGTGTGTGTGTTGTTTGAGTTATATCGCATGGTTGAATTCTAAGGCCATTAAAAGAATCATTTTGTGACTTACTGCTACAATTAATAATTGTCCCAGTAAATGCCCAAACCCCTACAGAACTGGTGCCTCGTGAGAGCACACTACAGAGTGTTTTAATACACTGTACAGTATAACAGTATAAAGCAAGTATGTTTTTTTAATGTTCGTAATCGCTATGCTTGCAAGTACATTTTGTATTCTGTTTGCTTCTGTGTGTTAGCTGGTGGGCAAATGTTCGAGGTGAAAATTCTTCCACAAGGAATGTACCTTTAAAGCAGAAAAGACCGCACCAAGCTTTTTCGGCTCTGTATGTTGCTCAAGCCATTTCTCTTTGACACTTTCTTTAGTCATAGATTTGGGAAGACGCCTCCCCCTCCCCCTTCCATCTTCCTACCTCACCTGTTCCCATTTTCTTATCATTCTGTTTCTGAATTGCAGCGGGTGAGAGAGAGTAGTGAGAGACAGAAAAACAGTGAACCCTGTTTTTTTTTATAGTCATATTTAACGTATGTTGCAACGTATTGCAAATAAATGTGTTTATAAGATGTGGAAGTGTAAAAATTTATCACAGTGCAAATTTTAATACTAATTATTACTACTAATAGTTTATGCACCTGTCCAAAAAATGACGTGAAAACGACAAAGTGGAGGCTGTGAAAACATTCACATTGTACTTTAAACATTAAGCAAGTGTTCTCGAAATTCTAGGAGGTCTCGTGAAAACACTACAGCCGTGCCAAAATCATTTTCGAACTTCAAGCTAACTTTACCGCGGTTGAAAACCGAAGAAAAAAATTACATATTATTAAAAGTTACAAGAAGCTTGAAATTATTATTATTAAATTAATACTGTCAATAATGACCAGACACATTTTATTGTTTCAGTGGTTTTTTTAATACCGCTTTGTATTAACAACACAACTTTGTCAGTCAGTGAAAAAAATGACCATGGGCACTTTTCCTTCCCCCCTATATTCTCATGTATGGGTAGAATAGGCGAACCTTCCAATGAAAGACAGGCCCCCTTCCCCCCACGGACAGACTGACATATGTTTTCACAGCCTTCACTGTCATTTTTATGCCATTTTTTTGACCACACATAAATATTCTTATGTCCATAACTCGCAAGTGAAACAGAAAGCCTTCAAACCACTGGGGGACCGCTGTATACATACGTTCACAACGCGAGAAATACCGCTCAATAGAGTTTCATGCAAAAAAAAACGTATATGACCATAGGAAGCAGCATAGCATAGTCTCCAATTACCCAGACTGTAAGCATGGGAATAAAGCTTTGTCTTATTTCTGAAACCCTTTCTTTATGTCCTGTTTTAATTCAGGTAAGGGTCAACTATATTCACAATACTGCTGACAGCAGGAAAATTTCTATTCTTTACTCAACAGCTTTTTAAAAACCGATTGTTTACACAGAAGACTGACAGCTTTGTGTTGTGAATGTCTTTTTCTCGTGGTTTTATTTAATGTGCCACTATGCACTGGGATAGGGGGATGCTGTTCACGAGCCAATAGCATTTAAACCACAACACCCACAATGCTGCAACTAAGAGTTTTCCAAACTAGGCAGGTCCTCTGACCTTTCCAAGCCTTGCTTTGATTGTGAAACCCAATGATTTTTTTTCAATATGGCACCATTAGACATGCAATACACTTCCTTGTGATCATCTTAGAATCTTTGTGTAAGCTGTATGTTTTTTTAACTTTTTAATTAAACATTGTAAACACTTTCATTTTGTAAACGCAACACACATTTCGTACAGATACAATACAATCAC
The DNA here is from genome assembly GCF_055471065.1 of Atractosteus spatula. NCBI lineage: Eukaryota > Metazoa > Chordata > Actinopteri > Semionotiformes > Lepisosteidae > Atractosteus > Atractosteus spatula. The sequence continues at coordinate 168,889 of NW_028296864.1, forward strand.
ATTCTCCTGTCTTCCCGTGGTGTGAAACAAATTAGCAGGTGATTGAGGTAACAGTGCACCTCCCACTGAGTGGCATGTTCTTTTTTGTAAAAAGAGGCAATACGTGTCTCCTCTGTAACTCTTCAGTTTACAGAGAAATTCTGCCAGACCCTTACAACATTGTCCAATAATACTCTTCTTGTGTCTAATTTTTAGTTTCGCGGTTTTGCGCGATAAGCACATTGTTTAATGGGAATGATATTACCCACGTCTATATCACTGTACAGCACTAACTACTTGAGGTGGGTGGCTACGTTAGCCTGCATAGTCTGCAAAGGAACAAGTAATAGGTTTATTCCACGCTGAAAAGAGAAGAGAGAAAACCCAACATTTTGGCTGTGAAGCCTCCGTCAGCCTCCGTTGTGAGGGTCTTCACCTCAAAATAAAAGGCTTGGAGTTTGTAATGTAGGGCGCTCTGAACAAGCTAAACTTTGATGCAGGAAAAATGTATTTCCCACAAGCTCAAATTCATCATGCGTGAATGAGTCACATTAAAGATAAAATGTGTTTACAAAGAAAGTGGATTACAGTAATGCTACCAGCTATATAAATACATATATTTAGAACCTTAAATTAATATGGTTATTAATTTCCTTTGATACGCGATTCCATATTATATTTCCTAATAATTAAATTCTAAAAAGTATGCATTTCTTTTACTACGATAACGAGCACAAGTATTCATGGAAAATGTTAATCACTTAACTCACTTAACTTTGAATGTTTTGTGATATTTAGAAATACCAACAAATCCAATATAGTGTCGATTATATTTATTATCAGTAATAACGACAGTAGTGGCAGTACAGTTGCAAATTGAAATTATTCATTATTATTAATAAATCACTTAGCCTCGAACATGTTATGATATTTAGAAATATAAAAAATGTCAATATAGTGTCCATAATATTTGCTATTTTAGTTTTTCAAAGAAACTTTAATTTGTTAAGAGAAATCTCATGGTGACAGCCGGCATTACAGGTATTGCATGAGCTGGCTTGCCAGCATGGTGATGTCACTACCTTCCCTGAGAATAGCTGTAGCTCAACTGGCTGGTTCCTTGTTGAGTGATGCAGGAAGCCTGGGTTTGATCCACCAGTGGTGTAGGGTGCATACCCACATGAGCCCGAAAGTGCTGTATTATTAATAATATCTTCCGTGTCGCATTAACATTGGAATGTTCTTTTTTACAAGTGTAAAAAGAGGTGATACACAACGTGTCTCCTCTATAACTCTTCAGTTTGCAGAGAAATTCTACCAGAGCCTCACAACTTTGTCCAATAATACTCTTCTTGTGTCTAGTTTTTGGTTTAGCAGCATTTGAGCTACAGTATATGAATATAATTATATCGTTATTATTTCTTTAGATACACGATTCCATATTATATTCCGTATTAATCAAATTCTAAAACTGTCAATGTAGTGTCCATAATATTTGTTATTTTAGTTTATCAAAGAAATGTTTACTTGTTAAAAGAATACACACGGCAACAAATGCATTTGAAGCCCCACCCTCAGCAATACAAAGCACATGCCTAGCCCATTATGCCACATACATAATCACATGGGAAAGAGTGAAACTGATGCAGACATTTCCAATGAAAGTGTACTACTGTGATAATTTGAGCTACGGTATATGAATATAATTATATCGCTCACTAGGTAACAAATCAGTTCTGGTTAATGATATGGTGCTTGACACCAACTCTGACCTGTGCCTACTAACTTTAGTTGAAGCCTCACCTAATGGCTATACTTTTTTATAGAAAGCGCATTGCTCAGGGCGTGGAGGTGGCCTAGCAGCCACCTTCAGTGAGTCCCTGAGAATTGAATTAAAAACTATTAATGCCTTTCAGACATTTGAAGCAATGCTCCTTAAAATAGCACCCAAATTATCTACATACATTCTTTTAGTGTACAGACCCCCAGGACAATATGCATTGTTTCTTGCCAAATTTGGTGAACTGCTCTCTGATTTAGTTATTAACTTAGACAAAGTTGTAATATTAGGTGACTTTAACATACATATGGACATACAGACAGACACCTACAGTAAATATTTCTATTTTCTCCTTGTGGTGGTCCTGTTATATGGTAACTACAACCTACAGAGTTGTAGTTAGCATATAACAGGACCAACACACATATACAATCATATACTAGACTTAATTATCACTCACAGAGCTGATATTCATCATGTACTAATCCATCCCATCAATAACTCTTTTTCTGACCACTCTTTAATTACTTTTGAGATTCAACTGCCCTTGACAGCTGCAAAGGAGAAGACTGTTACAACTCGACACATCAATGGGGGTACTTCATTAGATTTCATGAACACGATGAACAATGCTAGCTTCATCTCCAGTAATAATGTTCACGAAATCACACATAATTATAATACAGTGGTCAGACAGGCCCCTGATGAAATTGCCCCGTTAAAGACTAAGGTAGTCAAAACCACTAGACAGTCTCCATGGTATAATGATCACACATGATCCCTTAAACAGGAGTGCCGCAAACTAGAGCAAAAATGGAGGTCTACTGGTTTGCAAGTATTCAAGTCGACATGGACTGATAGCCTGCAACAATATAAGAAAGCCCTATATAAAGTAGAGCTCGTTCAGCTTACTACTCTGAACTTATAGGAAGCAATAAAAAAAACCCTCGCTACCTATTTAAGACAATAGCTCATCTCTAAGATCAAATAAGACAGATTCTATAGCACCATCTAACTTTAGTAGTGACGATTTCATTAACTTCTTTAACAATAAAATTAACACCATACTTCAAACACAATCAAATAAGCCACAAAGAAATCTGGTACAGACACAATATGAGCACCTCTTTAGTGTTTTTCAATTAGTTAATGAACAAGAACTCAAGAAATTAATTATTAAGACAAAGTCAACCACCTCGAAGATTCCCTCGAAGTACTGGCAGGACCTATAATTAGTATAATGAACATGTTCCTTGCATAAGGTGTTGTACCTGACCAATTTAAAGTAGCAGTTGTTAGACCGCTCCTTAAGAAGTCAAATTTGGATCCACAAGTTCTTAACAACTACAGGCCTGTTTCAAACGTCCCATTTCTATCTAAAATTCTTGAGAGAATAGTTGTGGCCCAGCTACAATCTGAATTCAAATAATATACTTGAGAAATTTCAGTCTGGTTTCCGCCCTGGCCACAGCACTGAAATTGCATTAACAAGAGTCGTAAATAATATTCTGTTAGCTACTGATGCGGGGAATGCAACAGTGCTTGTGCTTCTAGATCTTAGTGCTGCCTTTGACACGCCTGACCACTCTGTTTTGTTACACAGGCTTGAGTTTGAGGTTGGCTTATCTGGAACCATCCTTAAGTGGTTTACTTTATATTTAAGTCATTGTTTTCATTATGTTCAAATATCTAATAATTGTACTGCTTCATCAATGTCAACAGTTCAATTTGGGGTACCACCGGGATCAGTGCTGGGACCAGTATTGTTCTCTCTCTACATGCTGCCGCTAGGTAGGATAAAACGAAAACATAATATTAATTTTCATTCATATGCCGATGACACGCAAATATACATTTCGTTTACACCAAACGACAACTCTTCTATTAACACTTTAGTTAATTGCATTAATGAAGTAAACACTTGAATGTGTGAAAACATTTTGTTGCTTAACTCTGATAAAACTGATGTTCTTTTTTTTGGAGGCAACAATAGTGATAGGACTACTATAACTTCAGCACTTAACTCAGAAGATTTAAAAATTTGCCTCAAAGACTCAGCATGTAACCTAGGCGTCATATTAGACACAAGGCTCTCATTTAACTCTCATGTTAAAACAGTGTAAGTATCCTTTCACGAGGCACCAGTAAATGTAGGGGTTAGTGCATAACTGGGACAAGTATTAATTGTAGCAGCAAGTCACAAAAATGATTCTTCTGATGGCTATTAGAATCCAACCTTGCGGGATAACTCAAACAACGCACACTCACGGGTACTAATACACGAAATACATTTATTAATACATAAAATGTGCATATAAACATAACAGATCTTATCGAGAGGGTTAGCAGAATACAACAAAGATATATTCAGTCACGAAGAGTTACAAATACCAAGAGGGACATACGTTCAGTATATCATTCATTTAGACCGTTTCTTATATGAACTTGGATTACAACTCCTACACTAGATGCTCAAAAGCAAGTTCATCACTCATAGGAATTAAATTGATATAAACTCAGGTTGAGGTAACAATTGAGTTCTTGAGCCGTAATGCAGAATGTTGAATACTCATCCAATCTCTGCAGGATCTCCTGCAGACACAAAGAAGCAGTGGCAAGCTTGTTGCTGTCCAATCAGCGATCTCCGGCTTGGTGCCAAGCAGTGCTGTTTGCGGCGTGCGACGTGGTGGAAGAGATTCCTGCGGCGATGCGCTGATAATGCTCACTGAAGACTGGCTAGTTAGTTCTGGCTTACTAGCAAGAGTTTGTGCACAGGAGAAAAGTGATTGCGGGTCCCAGCAGGTCAGAAAGAAGACCAGTTCGTTCCTGATGAAGCGCTAGTCCTGAATCCTTAGATTCAGGTTGGGTTCACGAGGGCTAACCTCGGGTGGATCCTTTGGTTACATGCTGGCAACCTCCGTTCTCGACTCTTTGAACAAAGGAAAGTCCTGCTACTTGGACACACTGGCGGTTACGTGGTGGTCCGGGATGAATCTGAGGATGTTCAGGAGGAGCCCTGAGGTTGAATGTCCAGCAGGCGTGCTGCAAGAATGTCCTGCGCTTGGGAAATGTTCTGCCCTTGGGAACTGCTCCACAGGCGCTCCATGCCGCCCATTTTGCCTGGAGGAACTGCAGGTCATTCACTGGCTGAAAGTTTCATGGGCATCAGAGACCCATGCGGGGTTAACCTGCCCCACCAGTTCCTGATTGGCTGATGATGAGCAACCATGCACTCTGACCTTAGGGTTGTAAACCAACTTTGAATAACACTTTCCCTTGGAATCTCAGACTTTAAGGCGCCAGAGATGAACATTTATTAAGGTTGCTGGAGAATCTCAGCATTTGGGGAGCTGTTCCTTATCAGGACACTCTATCAGCTAGAAAAACACCTTAATTGTGAACCAAATGGAATGGCCTCTCTGTATCAAGCACCACTGAGATGAAAGAGAGAGGGACTGGCAAGGGAGCAGAAAACTTAATTCCTGTATTTTAATCAGCCTCGCCGCTACAACAGTATCTAAAACATGCTTCCTACAGTTAAGAAATATTACAAAACTACGGCACTTTCTCTCCACTCAAGACACAGAGAAATTAATACATGCTCTTGTACACAGCAGGTTAGACTACTGCAATGTCCTATTATCAGGGAGCACCCACCACTCTTTCAACACCTTACAGCGATTTCAGAATGCAGCAGCTAGAATTGTTACTAAGAGCAGAAAGTACGACCATTTAACCCCCATACTTAGCTCTCTTCATTGGCTTCCTGTCAGGTACAGGGCGGACTTCAAAATCCTTCTACTTACAAGGCTCTCAGAGGTCAGGCATGTCTCTGTCTAATGGAACGTATTAATGTTTACCATCCAAATCGCTTGCTTAGATTACAGAATGCAGGTCTTCTTCATATTCCATGAATTAATAAAATAACAGTTGGCAGTAAAGCCTTTAGTTACAGGGCCCCTAGCTTATGGAATAGTCTCCGACCCCATGTTCAGGATGCCGAGTCAATCTCAGTATTCAAATCCAGACTGAAGACTTATTACCTCAGCCTAGTCTACTCACACCTTACATTATAGCCTGCTGCAACCATGGCTGCAGGTGCTGCTGTACATGCCATTGTGTGTCTCTGTGTTGGCACATCAGGTAGATACATCTGTTCTGACCAAATTATCCTATTCTCCTCCCCACATGTCCGGATGGTGCCCGGGCTGGGTACCATCTGAGTTGGATGCTGCATCACTGCCATGGAGCCAAGAGGGACATCGTGGATATAGCTATCATTTAGGAAGAATTGACTGGTCTACAGAGATCTGCATGGAGTACTAACATACAGAGGCAGATGATACACAGATGATACACAACACAAAACATGATGGATGGATGGATTAATACCCTCATCGTTTCCTTTTTTAAATTACAGTATATAATCGAGATCCACATGGTGTTTAACTGCCCTACCAGTTCCTGATTGGCTGATTGAGGTGGAGGATGAGTAACAATACACTCTGACCTTAGGGTTGTAAACCTTGGGATGAGACTCTTCCATGGAATCTCCCAGACAGTAAGGCGCCAAAGATGACCATTTATTAGGGTGACTGGTGAATCTCAGCCATGGGAGCTGTTCCTTATCAGGAAACCCTATCAGCTAGAAAAACCCCTTCAATGTGAACCATGGAATGACCTCTCTGTGTCCAGCACCACTGAGATGAGGGAGAGAGAGACTGGCAAGGGAGCAGCAAACTTAATTCCTGTATTTTTGATAAGCCTTGCTGCTACACAGTTTACATTTATATGTTACATACTGTATGTTTATGTTCCTAAATTAATATCATTTATGACCTTCAGACACGTTATGTTCCTTTTCTTTTTATACTCAGCTACTAAAACTTCCCTTTAGTTGTCAAATTCCATATACATATCAATACTAAGTGGATTTAAACATGCACTGTAAAGAGATTAAATGATAAAATCATTTCACAAACAAACAACCAGTGTTGTACCGTGCATTTTGAATGGCTGCATCTGTATATGTATGCTCCTGTGATTTTTTGGTACATGCCCGGGGCAATAATCAGGATCAGAATTTAACTCCAGACAAGCCAGAGATAGTGTTCTAAAGTATAGCAACCCAGAGGATCACAAGGGTATACCCACTGCACTGTTTCTCCTTAAAAAAACAACATATACAGGTATGAAGCAGTCACATTGTAGCAGGAGTGACATTGATTTAGCGCTTGCATTACGGGGCTTGTGGAATCTATAGGGTATGATGTTTACTGAAGGCCTTCAGAGCCCAGTACATCAATGTTGCACCACAGAATCGCTGCTGTAATGGAAAGTTACTGCAGAAAAGTGTTTTATCCTAAAAATGTCATTTACGGGCAGAGCTGTGTGATTGTGAATGTACCCAGCGAGTCAAGGGCATGGGATGTTCTAAGAATATGTCTATCTCTACCCCAACAAAAAGGCGATTCAAAACTGCTCATAGCTGTCTTCTCTGTCCGTCAAGACTAAGACCTATAAGAACTGGAAAATTACTGTCTTGCCTGTCTTTGTATTACTAACCAACCATAACGAAGTAAACAAGTTGAGGTGTTGCATCAGCTAAGTGTATAAACTAAGGGACCTTTCCCTATTTTACTTTGGAAATCAGCTCCCACTTGCTGCACAGACTAGTGGTTGCTGTTTTTCTCTATTGCGCAATATGAATAAATGCCTTACAGAGTGAATGAGAACACCTTTCCTGGCTCTTCTTACATAAAGATTCCATGATACTTTTAAACCTTACCTCTGGTATACTTAGTTCCTATTGCTTAATGCATGACGAAAGTATTGCTTACAGGTGTCTGACATAGAGCACTGTGACACCCCTTGAAACAATCCTGTGCATGTTTCACGAATTATCATATTTTACTAGAGCTTACATTTTGGCTGCAGATCTGCAGTCTGGCCAACGGGTCTTTTAAGAAATTACAAATTCTGGATCATGTCAAAGGAGCAGGAAAAGTGTATTCAGTTATGTGTTTGCAGTGATTATGTGTCTCCAGCTTTTACACAGTGATATATATATTGTAACGCATACGGCATCCATTGGTTGTGAGAGCCAGCTTACCAGCGCGGTGACGTCACCGCCCTTCCCTGTGAATAGCAGGGACCACAGCCACCAAGCTGATGGGAGATTTCCCTTTGGCTCAAGTGGCTGGGTCCCTGTTGAGTGATGCTGGAGGCCTGGGTTTGAGTCTCCAATGGTGGGGGGCTGACCTGATGCGGCAGTGGCGAAGGCGCCCACATGAACCCTGATGTGTTACAATATACAGATGTAGCCGTTCATACTGCAGTATGTGACCGGCTGGCCAAAATAGATGAGAGGGGCACTCATCGTACATTGGTCGGTTGTGGAAAGATTTAATAATTTAATGTCTTTACTGTGAACGTTTTAATCCTCTTAGTATTTAATATTTATATGGAATTTTATAGGGAAATTTTAGTAGCTGAGCCTAAAAAGAATAGGAGCATAATGCATCTAAAGGTCATAAACAATATTAAATTTGGAACATAAACATATTATGTAAACTGTATATGGTTGGTCTCGGTACTTTAAAGAAAAAATACACACCAGTATTCCATTTCTCCCTAAACATTTTAAGCATCAAAGTTTTATAAAACGGTCCCCAAATATGCGATTGCTGTATAGAATGAATTTTAATTTAAAAAATTTATTTAACACGAAAATTAAGCTGTTTACGTTCCTCCGCCTGAGAATATAGTCCCTCGTTGCTACTCAACGCAGAAACACAGCCACAAGTAACTAGCAAAGAGAGGACATTAGCTAGCCAATATGATAAAGGAATAGATAACTTTTTTTGTTTACTTCTTTAGTACATTTATTTGAACATTTCCATCGATTGTACAAGCACTGAAAAACTGTCCAATCCCTAGATCGTCAGGCATTTTCTTTTACTATAACAGACATAAAAACTCCCTTGCTTTTAACAGAGCGTTTCATAATTTCTAACAACAAAAATTATTTAAACTGCGACACTTATCTTTCAACGAGAGCTCAACATATCACAAGGATCCTCAAGAGCGCAACAAAGACAACAGAAAAAGATATGTTTATCAGATACATGAGAATCCAAGCTTTTTTATCTACGCTTTCTTATCTACGCTAAGAAGTAGTCTTTAAAATGTCTTTATCACACAGTAAAAAGTCAAAATTCTGGGGTGTGCGTATACCAGAGATTATGGCACGGCTTCAGAAGGGTGTCAGCCAATCAGATTCCAGGACCAGAATTATCTGTTTTATGATCGGGAATATACTATGGAATCATGTATCTAAAGAAATTAATGATGATATTAATTTAAGGATCTAAATATCTAAATCTATGTATCTATATAGCTGGTAGTATTACTGTATTTCACTTTCTTTGTAAACACGTTTTGTTAACACCCGAATCACAGGTGGATTCTGTTTTTTGTTATGGTCTGTAGCTCAAATCCTGCTTAACTAAAAATTAGACACAAGAAGAGTATTATTGGACAATGTTGTGAGGCCCTGGCGGAATCTCTCTGTAAACTGAAGAGTTATAGAGGAGATGCGTTGTGTATCGCTTCTTTTTACACTTGTAAAAAAAACATTCCAACGTAAATGCGACACGGAAGATATTATTAATAATGTTGCGCTTTCGGGCTTGTGGTGTATTGTTCGTTAGTGATAAGATTTAATCATTTAATCTCTTTACTGTGCACATTTTAATCTGCTTAGTATTGAATATTTATATGGAATTTTACCACTAAAGGAACATTTTAGTAGCTAAGCATAAAAAGCAGAGGAGCATAATGCATCTGAAACGATATTAATTTAGGAACATAAACATATTATGTAAACTGTATGTTGCTGGTATTGGTATTTTAAAGAAAAAATACACACCAATATTCCATTTCTCCCTAAACATTTTAAGCATCAAAGTCTTACATGCGGTTGACCTTCTGACCATATTACTCTATCTGTGTTGCTGTTTCAGTATGTGTCATATGACTTGCCTTGGTGGCGTGATAGCTTAAGTAACTGATTTATACTATAAGCGTGAGGTTGGGTGTTTAAATCCAGAAGTCGCTATGAGTTTTCTTTTAACAAAAACATTTTTTTGAAAAACTAAAATAGCAAATATTATGGACACTACAGTATTTTGACATATTTTATATTTCAAAATAACACAACATGTTCGTACTGTATGTACACAGCGGTACCGCAGGTACTGTAGGGCGCAAATCCACGTGAGCCCAAAATCCCTATATTAATGTGCATTCGCCTGGCGCTGCACAGTTTTCATCACTCTCTGCAGGAGTGCTGGCTGTGACGAATTAAACCGGTTTCACAAGTATTTTCAAAGTAGAAGGGGGCTAGTCTTCCAGCGAAAGACACCTCCCCCACGGAAACATGTTTTCTTAGAAAAAGAGATTCACAGCGCGAAGCTGTGTCAGTCTTCTGTGTAAAAAAAATTGGTTTAAACACCATTGGTGCTGTTTTTAATAAGCTGCTGAGTAAAAGCATAGGAATCTTCCTGCTGTCAGCAGTATTGTGTATATAAAATTAAAAAAAAAACTTGCAGCTTACTCAAAGATTCTAAGATGATTATGAGGAAGTGTATTGCATGTCTAATGGTCTAACAAAAACTACAGTATGCTTAAGAGTTGTTAAACCGGTTTTTATTTTTCGGCACAGACAACTTTGCCTGCTAGGGCACCACAATTCACATTCAACCACATCACAGATCAGTCCCTGTGTATGAGATATTGCTGTTTGATCTTTGATCTGAGCTTTAATAGAGAGCTTATCTCTATTAATATAACTATCAAGTGGTATTAAATGCAACTTTTTTGTATAAATTACACTTTTCTAAAATGTATTTAAAAAATAAAAACGATTACTCTAACCTTTCCACGTTTGATCCCATGAGGAAGTAGTATACGCTCCTGCTTTGTTTAACAATGGTATGAAAAATAAATCTAAATAGTGAGAAAGCTATGCTTCTAGTGAATTAAGGTACTTAGAATGCAAAGATAATGATTTACATTGCATTGTCAGATTGTGAACCAATAAATGCATTTTAAAGACCACGTGTTGTGAAAATGTTCACAGCTTGCACTTAAAACTATCAGTGAGCTAATTCTCTTTTTTTAAACCTTTTTCATCGATGCGTAAGTACGCACTAGCTGGAATCTGAGGAGATCGCTGTGTACACATGTTGTGATATTTAGATATTTAGAAATAATGCCACCTCGCCGCGGTCCTGGAGGGGTTGGCCTGCCAGGAGTTGCTGGATGTACCCAGGGACCAACGATACAACTACACGCTGTTGGCGTTGGCCCTCTGGAGGTGTTTCGGCTGGAGAGGGGAGGCGCCGGGACTGCTGCGGGCGAGATTGGCCAATCCCGCCGCCTAGCGGGAGAGCCACTGGGTCCAATCGCCGCAGATGTGGCCTACTTAGCCCGCCAAGGTTACCCTACTCTCCCGGAGGAGGCCCACTGGGAGATAGCGCTCCAGGCGTTTCTCCGGGCCCTGGAGCCGACTGAGGTGCAGCACCACGTGATGCTGGCCGTGCTGGTCCCTGGCTCTGGCTGAGCAGGCTGATGCCGTATTCAAGGAGACAGGTGGGCACCAACGAAGGGGTGCTCCCTGCCGGGCAGTGGAGGCGGTGCACGGGGAATCAGATGGGAAGGAGGAAACGGCCAGCGCAGCGACGCCAGGGGAGCAATGACGGCGGGTCATCTGCCACCGCTGTGGGGAGAGGGGGCACATTGCCCAGGAGTGCCAGGCGCTGGAGCCCCAGGGACTCCGGAGGCCGTCGGGAAATGGGAGCGGGGCGGCCTAAAGGGGGGAAGGCCGCCCTTGAGCGACACTACCCCCGCTCCGGAAAGCCAGAAGGAGCGCTTCACCCCGCCTTTTTTTTTGATGCGACAAGCCCACCGCATTGTACCGTGGCGTACCCCACGCGTTTTGAATGGCTGCATCTGTATATGCTCCTGTGATTTTTTGGTACCTACCCAGGGCAATAATCAGGATCAGAATTTAGCTCCAAATGGGCCAGAGATAGTGTTGTGAAGTACAGCAACCCTCAGGATCACAAGCCTAGACCCACTGCACTGCATCTCCTTCAAAAACCAACCTATACAGGTGTATAGCAGCATAGTACTGCTTACAGATCTCGGAGATGGAGCGCTGCCCAAAATTATCATATTTATAAGAGCTTACATTATTGCTGCGGATCTGCAGTCGGGCCGACAGGTCTTTTAAGAAATAACAAATTCTGGATCATGTCAAAGGATCAGGAAAAGTGTATTTCGTAAAGTGTTTTGCAGTGATCCTGTGGCTCTGCCCTCAATACTATGTGATTGATATATTTATGTTATGTGTGGGTATTTGTCCCTGGTATTAATCACAGGCAATGTCAACAGAACAGAGTTTCATACTCCAGAGTGCTTCATAGTTCCATACTGCCTAAACCTAAGCAGCTCTTGCATAGTAGATTATATCATAGCATAAAGGTAACAGCAAAACCACACTACAGAATAATTGTTTCACTTTTTCATTTAGAAAAAAAAACAGTATTTTTTAAAAAATTATGCATTTCTATTCCTTTTACCTTTTCTCACTTTTGCCTTTCCTAACTTGAAAGGTCAATATCTCCACCTGTGGTCAATGTTAGTATTGTTTTATTTTGATGGAACAATTTTTTTTAATTCTGTATTTGGTGATTTTATTTTTATTGATTTGAATTGTGCATTCTTTTCTTTTATCAGGGTGTCTTTTATCTTAAAGATTGTGTTTGAGGCTTGCTGTTTATGAAGCCTTCTGCCTTTGGCTCTACTTCATTGTATGTTTGCAACACAAATCTGTGCTTCTTCCCAAGTTCTCATGTAACCTTCTACATATTTTTAATCAGTTCCAAGTCGATTGGATCATTATTCTTCTTATGTTGGTCTTCTAGAGGTTGTAATTTTCTCTCCGATCTTCCATATTTTATACTCCCTCAGTTTCTTCAGAGTAGTAGTGATACCTATAGACACTGCTATAGATAGATGCTGGCTTGGCAGCTTCCCAAAGTATAGCAGGTATCAATTCTTCATTATCATCGTTCTCTAAATATGACTTCTTTTTTAATTTGATAATCACAGATTTATGCTTGAGTATACCTGTATTCAGTCTCCAAACTGTATTTCTAGGTCTACTATCTTGGTGTAAAAATTATACATTCTTCCACCTCATGCTTATTACTATTAAACATGAAAAGTGATCTATTCTGGAGTATTTCAGGTGGGTAAGTGCGTCAGCATGCGTAGGCTGCAAAAGAACAAGTAATAGGTTTATTCCATGCTGAAAAGAGAAGAAAGAAAACACGTTTTGGCCGTGGAGCCTTCTTCAGGTGTGAGCTCAGGTTTATTAAAATACTGTCACCTGCTCACACCTGAAGAAGGCTCCACGGCCTTCCCAGGAATGGAGGGGAAGTTCCCGTGTCCTGTGGGGGCCCCTCACTGACACGAGAAGGTGAATTAGCTCCCCCGCTCCGTCTATCTCTGCCAAGAATGAAGCTCCACCTTCCCGGTCAGTTTGCAAAGTCACTGTCTAACAACAGGTCTTCCTATATCATATAATTCTTCTCTAGGTGGGTAGCTGCGTCAGCACGCATAGGCTGCAAAGGAACAAGTAATAGGTTTATTCCATGCTGAAAAAAAGATGAAAGAGAACACAACGTTTCGGCCGTGGAGCCTTCTTCAGGTGTCTTTAATTCTTCTCTATTATAGTTCCCAAATATGATTGATATGCAACAAAAAGTATCCAGTGATTTTTCAATGTTTCTTGGTTTATATCCGCTGTGGGTGAAATTCATCTGTTCATTTTTATCCTCTCCGAACTGCATCAATGTTATATCCTCTTTCTTCAGGTCCTCTGCTGTCTCCTCGGCATTATTGTAAAGCTGTGTTCCTGTCTAACACTGGATTTGAATTTTGGCCAGATAGGGTGACTGAAAGGGTGCTTCTCTGTTTCCAGTGTGTCTGTCTTTTCTAGTTGTTCTTAAATCTGCCCTGTGAACCCCTCGGGGGATGGTGTGGTAGCGGAGCCTACTTGACCCTGCACAGAGCGCTCATCTGGAGCACATGGTTGGACTGTATGCATGACCATTATCTCTCATTGCTCAAGCCCGCTCATTACATCTTCTGGTTAAGGAATCCCTTGACAGCATGATTTCAATCATATGCTGGGGTAGGCGTAATATGCCTGCTCTCTCTTCATCACTGACACAATTCTGCCCAGTAAAATAAATGCATCTCATCCTCTAGTAAAACTCACGAGGAGACTCAGACCTCCGTGCTTAACCTGGTGGAAAGCAGCAACAGCCAATACCTGATCAATATGGATAGAGCATTCCTGTATCATAGTTTGACATCAAAACTGTTACAGATCTATAGTTCCTGCCTTGCCATCTACTCATGTACTGCCCTGCTGGTAGTTTTTGTCACTAAAATAACTTTCTTTGGTTCCATTCAGTACCTTCAATAAAGCCCAAATCCCCACAGAAATCTCTCATGTGTCTTGCTGGAGAGCAGGCCCAGTTTTCCTCAGCAATGACCCATGACTGAGATTCACCATGTATTTCATGTGTTCTTCCAGGTGTCCTTTATATCATCTGGCCTATGTGTACCATTTGTTATTAAAATACTCCCTCTCAATTTCAGTATTTGTTTTTTTTTGGTTGGTTTCTCTGATGTTCTAAAGGCAGATTAAGGTGTCTCATGGAATCTAAGATTCAGGTTGGAGGTTAGTTTCAGCAGTTTCACTTCCTGCACAGACTGATGGGTCTGATTCTCATGCTAAGTGGACAGTTTATCAAGTCCACAGAGAAACATTCAGAGTCAGGATGTTACAGCCTCCCTCTCCTGTGTCTGTGAGGGTCTGGGTGTCCTAAGAGAGACCCCTGCTGTTCTCAGACAGCAGGGACAGAGAGGCAATTAACCCTCTCTGTTTTTTTCCTGGGAAATAACGCCAGTCACTGGTTATTTGTTTTCAATCAGGATCCTTAAGTGGTACTTTAAAATTCCCATGGGCATCCCTAGTCTGTCCTGCTAGAGGGTAGGCCCAGTTTTTTTCAGCAATCCTGGGTTACCAGTATCCGACTGCTCCAAAGATTTTTCTTCTCCATAAAAGAACTTCCTGGAGACACTTAATCATATTTCAGGTCTTCTCCCACAGCAATCTCTTTTGGCAAGGAACAGAATTGTAATGAAGTCCTGTTCATCGACCACAAAAGCCTGCCTCACTGGTCTAAAGTTGTCTCTTTAATTTATTTGTCTTCCAAAGGTGTCTTTATTTGGATGACAGGTGCAGAGATTCTTGTGATTCCTGTGCCACCTACATATGCAGACATTCAAAAAGCGTGGGGTATTATGTAAACTGTATGTTGTTGTTATTGGTATTTTAAAGAAAAAATACACACCAATACTCAATTTCTCCCTAAACATTTTAAGCACCAAAGTCTTACATGTGGTTGACCTTCCGACCATATTACTGTAATATCTGTATTGCTGTATCAGTGCCTGTTACATGACTTTCCTCGGTGGCGTCACAGCTTAAGCGACTGATTTACAGTGCTGTATAAGTGTGAGGTCTGGTGCTCAAATCCAGCAATTGCTATGAGTTTTCTTTTAACAGAAACACTTCTTTGAAAAACTAAAATAGCAAATATTATGGACACTACAGTATATTGACATTTTTTATATTTCAAAATAACACATGTTCATACTGTATGTACAATACACAGCGGTACCGCAGGTTGAACTGTAGGGCGCAAATCCACCTGAGCCCTAAAACCCAACATATTAATGTACATTCACCTGGCGCTGCGCGGTTTTCATCACTCTCTGCGGGAGTGCTGGCTGTGACGAATTAAACCGGTTTCACAGGTATTTTCAAAGTAGAAGGGGGCGAGTCTTCCAGCGAAAGACACCTCCACCCCATCCAAAACCCCTTTTTTTTGCTTACAGTAGTAAGACTTAAGTACAGTACAGTAAGTACTTACAGTACTTACTGACGGTAGTACTTCTCGCGTTAAGAAAGCTGGATGTTAGCATAAACTATTAGTAATCAATAATATTAAATTTGTCACTGTAATAAATTGTGCTAATAATAAATTCTATTCTACTCTGAGAATGTAGGGGGGAGGAAGAATGCCCGTGGTCTTTTCACTGATAAACTTGTGTCAAGCTGTCAACAAAAACCGGCTGTCAAAAAAAAGTTGTTTTTTTAAAGAGTCAATTGTGTGTCCATAATATTGCTATTTTGATATTGCTAATTGCTATTGCTACTGAGTCTCTGTGTCTACAGTACATTGTTTGTGAACCAACCGGTTTCACGGGTATTTTCAACCCCCAGGCACTGTTGTTTCATCGGTTGTTATCCTGTAAAGCGCTTTGAGGAGCCATCTTTTAATGCACTATGTAAAATAAAGTTTATTATTATTATTAATATTGATCATATTCCTTCCAGAACTTGTAAATTCTTGTTATTATTGTTGTTATCCTGTAAAGCGCTTTGAGAAGCATACTGTCCAGCTTGTCAGGTGCATTCTCTTGTAAAATAATAAGTAGAGCTTTGGAGTTATTAGTGCTCCACTTACAGCAACCCAATGTAAATACATTTTGTCTCCAAATCCACCACCACTTGTATGAATCATAGCCCTGCCAAACAATGCAAATTCCGCTGCAATGGTTGTGTGCAGGAATTATTCAGTATGGCATCTCCATGTTCAAGTAAACACTGCTCTGTGTGCAAATGCAAATGCATTTAAAAAAAGTTTTTTTTAAAAAAAGCCACCTTTAAAGGCGCTATATAAAATAAAGTTTATTATTATTATTAATATTGATGATATTCTTCCTCCCAGGACTTGTAAAATTGTTTTTGTTATTGTTCTTATCCCGTAAAGCACTTTGAGAAGCATACTGTCCAGCATATTGTATTTCATTGCACTTTGACAGATCGTCTTATAATCACTTGTTGTTAGAATATCCCCCAAGAGGATATTCCCCCCAAGAGGATATAGAGGATATCCCCCAAGAGGTATCCAGGTAACAGTGAAACGGGCGTACAGTCTGGGGAGATCGCCCGTTTTCCATGTAAATATTTCCCTGGTTCCGCACCCCTTGGTCTCTCTCTCTCTCTTTCGGGCCCGCGCTCTTGGCGGGCTTGTCTTGTGTCTCTCTCTCGTCTGGGCATGGCAGCGCTGCTGGCGGGTGGTGACGGAGAAGAAATAAAGCGCAGTTTTTAAATCCACAAGATTGAGTCTCTGTGTTCGTCCTCAACGAACCCAAATTCATTACATTGGTGTCAGAAGCGGGAGGATGGACAGTGAATGGCCGGTGATGTCAGACTCAGAGAAGCGCCGGTTCCCCCAGCAGCCAAGTGACCCCCTAAAGCACCTTTTGGGGGCGAGCAGGAGCCGCCAGGGGCCGGGACGACCCCTCAGCACCTCCAGTGGCCACAGCCCTTATCAGGGCTACCCAATGGTGACCTACTCAGTGGAAGAGGGGCCCTTTCCCGGGTCGCCTCAGGCCGTGTGGCAGGAAGAAGACGCCAGACCAGCGGGCTCCAGCCCGCCACCCCTGCTCCAGCCTGCGCCGGTGAGACCGAGCCATTCCAGAGTTCAAAGAGGACATTGAGTGTTTCCTGGATTTCGCTGGTCTGCAGCTCCTGATCTCACACTACACAACACAGAAATCAAGTTCCTGCTCTATGCAGATGACCTGGTCCTGCTGTCGCCCACAGAACAGGGGCTGCAGCAGAGCCTGGCACTGCTGGAGCAGCACTGTCAGACCTGGGTGCTGACAGTCAATCTGGACAAGACCAGAGTTATGGTTTTCCAGAAAAAAAGCCAGACCTCAGGGAAACAGGTACAAATTCACACTTAACAACAACACATTGGAGCACTCATCCAGCTACACATATCTCAGCATATCACATACTGTATCACATATACTGTACCATCAGCTCATCTGGAAGTTTTGACCTGGCAGTGAAGACACTGAGGGAGAAGGCACTCAGGGCTTTCTACGCAATAAGAAGGAGGCTCTTCAACATCAATCCACCAACAAGAATCTGGCTCCAAATATTTGAAAGTGTAGTCCAACCCATTGCCCTATACGGCAGTGAAGTGTGGGGTCCCCTCACAGACCAGGAGTACACTCAATGGGACAAACACCCCACAGAAACTCTGCACATGGAGATCTGTAGAAACATCCTCCGTGTGCAGAGAAAAACACCTAACAACGAGTACAGGGCCAAATTAGGCCAGTACCCACTATTGATAAACATACAGTAAAGAATCTTAAAGTATTGGCTTTAATATTAGCCGTACAGAACATTGAAGTACCCCTTTCCATTCAATGGGTGTCTGAGTCGCTGTGTCCTGTCTTCTGACAGTCGCTGTTGTGAATGTCAGTAGAGTGTATCTTATTTTTAGTACTATATATTTATATTATATTCCCTATTAATCAAACTCTAAGAGTATGTATCGGCTTCTCCCCCTCCTGCCCCTTTCTGTGTACAGTAGAGCCTCCTGTCCTGGATGGTGGAGCCCATACAGCTGTGTCTGGAGAGAATCCAGGGTATCAGCTTCAACCACATGTCTGGACAGCTCGTTCCCCCTCCTGCCCCTCTCTGTGTACAGTAGAGCCTCCTGTCCAGCCAGAAATACACAGAAAATAAATCCGTTCTGACATCTCAAATCAGTTTCAATCAAGGTCTCCAAAATGAACAAGAAAAAGAGCATTTTCAGAGAGCAATTACACTGTGTTTATGTAGAATAAGTGATTAGATTTATGAGCAATCTAATTTCTTATTTCTGAACATTATTACGCAGAAGACAAAGGTAGCGATTTACGTTGCATTGTGCATTGTGCTGCTGTTATACAGTTTAAAATAATAAAAAGTCTAAACAATATCAGCTTTATTTATGGGTTGTAATTTAAAAAAAAGTCAAAAACCGCACTCAAAATGCGATTTAGAGCTTTCTGGCAAGAGGAGACACCCAAACTAATAATGTAACATGCTACTGTTTGTGCATGAACATAGTTATACTGTTATTTCTTTAGATACGCGGTTGCATGTTTTTTTTTTAATCCCTGGCGGGACCGGGCGTCCATAAGAATCAAGTTATAGGTTTCATTGTGCTTTGACAGAAACCACATTTCCCAAATTTAATATGTGCTTTTCTATATTTATTGCCAATTAATTGTCCATAATATTGCTATTCTATTTTTTTAAATAAATGTTTGTTAAAATAAGTCACAGCACCAGCTGGACATGAACACCCACCCTATGGTTTGGTAGTCAAGCACCTAGACCACAGGACCACCCACAAAGTCACGTGAGGAGTTCTGAAACAGCCCTACACAAACAGTATCAACAGACATTGTACAGCGTATACTATTCTTGTGTTGCAGTACATGAATATAATTATATCGTTATTAATTTCTTTAGATACGCGATTCCATATTATATTCCCTATTAATCAAATTCTAAAAGTATGCTTGTTGACTCCGGTATTGAACGTATTTGCAGAAAAGCTTAAAACTACCACTTCTTATACACGTTATTTCACGTTAGTTACTGTAATACTGTATGTTTATGTAACAAAATCAATATCGTTTATGGCCTTCAAACGCGTTATGCTCCTATTCTTTTTATGCTCAGCTACTAAGATTTCCCTTCAGTGGTAAAATTCCATATAAATATTCAATACTAAAACGGGCACAGTAAAGACATTTAAATCTTTCTACGACCAACCAACACACCACGAGTGCCCCTGTCGGTCAACCAATCACGTACCGTGGTATGACACGCGATGAGGTAGCCAATTACCCGCGGTACGTGTCTGTGCCGCGCACTTTGAATGGCTGCATCTGTATGTCTTTAGGACTTTGCTTTTGTCTTTGTTATGACTTCTCCATGGTAATCGCACACAACCTCTCTCTTTACAGGATCATTGTTGATTAGGAGGCATCTCCAGATTCAAAGTGTTTGAAAAACCAATGAATAATTTTTTTTCTCCCCAACATAACATAAATGGTTTCTACAACAAAACCATTGGTTGAACATATAAAAAAAAATCTTTTGTTTTTCATTTTAGTTAACGATGACGAAATGGTAGTGAATATAATCCACAGTGACCATGATGAAGACTAAATTGCTTTGCATTTTTATTTGAGTTAATTAGGATGAGTCAAAATGACCTGTTTGAGTAAAACTCAAACTAAAAAATTAATTTCATCACATGAAGTTCGCCATTTGCGCATTTACTTTCTGTCTGGCTAGTAGCAGGCTGGCTGTGTTGGGAGTAATCCCAGGGCTGTGTGGTGCCTCAGGGCTACTGCTGTGTGAGAATCTCCAGTATTGGGGTGTGCTGTTCTCTCTCCTTTTCTCCCTTGTTTAGCTGTAGTTCTTTCCAGCTGGTCTTCTCCACACCCCACGTCATGAATCCCTATTGTGTGTTAATTGATTGCTACCCAGATAGATGATGAGATGTATACACTGTGCTAATTAGATTAAAGATTAAAACCAGATCACCTTGATTAGAAAAAAGAAAAGGCAAGGAGACGCAAGTAATGCTTGTGGTTCTCCATGCTTTCAGCTGGAAGAAAAAGATCTGGAGTCTGAGAGTACTTCATATACGACGAGCAAACCAAGAAAAGCTCTAAAGTAAAATAAAGTAAAATATTACTGAAGATAAAGAAACAGAATGTGGCTACATTATAAATTGAAAAACTCCAACAAATCTGAAGCAGCATAAGAAGCACATAAGCCAGACACTTTTGCACAAAAAACATTTTACATTTTAGCTAGGCAACAAATTAAAGAATTAATTCAGAATTAAGCAAGAATGAAAATATTTTACAGTTTGCATTTCAGAAAAATAGTTATTTTATGTCTTGCTTAGAGATTAATATGTAAGATGTTAATTCCTCATTTAAAATGTGAGAGTTGGTTGAACACACCATGAGTGCTGCATTTCAGCTTCATAGTGGCGCTCTGTCAGAAATGTGATTTTTGTTCATATGTTATTTATAAATTGTTGAAGTGAGTCTATGAAATTATTTTTGTGTACTGTACATTTCACGTTATGTATATCATCAGAAAAGACTTTTCTTTGTGTTTAGTCTATTTATATAGCTGGGTATTCAGCTAACCAAGAAACTATTATTGTGGCACAAACATCTTATAGCGTGTTCCTCTATTCCGTCTTATTTCTTCAGAAGAGTGTGGGCGGAGTGAAAGCACTGAGACACACTGAAGCAAAGTCTGTCACTTCTAGCATGATGAATATAATATGATATTCTTATTTTTTCAGAGAGTGTGTTAGCATGATGTATATAATGACTCACATTCTCCATATATGTAATATGTCACTATGCACCTTCTTCCAAGTGTCATATAGATCACAGCTCTGGCCCCAAACAGGTTTATTAAAATACTCCCACCTGCTCACACCTGAAGAAGGCTTCACAGCCGAAACATTGTATTTTCTCTCTATTATCTTTTCAGCATGGAATAAACCTATTACTTCTTCCTTTGATAAAATACTCTCATTATTGTTTTAGCTTTGTTTTCACGGTGGCTCTAAAGACAGATAAATGTGTCTCGTGGAATCTAATTTCAGGTTGGAGGTTAGTTTCAGGAGTTTCACTTCCTGCACAGACTGATGGGGCTGATTGTCATGCTAAGGTGGACAGTTAATCAAGTCCACAGAGAGACATTCAGAGTCAGGATGTTACAGCCTCCATCTCCTGTGTCTGTGAGGGTCTGGGTGTATCCCGAGACAGACACCTGCTGTTCTCAGACTGGGGGACAGAGAGACAGTTAATTCTCTCTGTAAAATCTCGAATTTAACTAGAGATCATTAAAATATTCCTTTGCACCCTTACTACTTCCTAATTTTTTTTAAATCTCTTCTTCTCAAATAGGAGTACAAAGAGGAATAATTACATTAATGGGTAATTGGACTGTTCCCAATGATGGGTTGGTTGGTAGTACAAATTACTACTGGGAAGAACACAATTTATTAAAGTCTTAACATTAAGATTGTTCTTTTCTTTCTTGTAGGATTAAGAATAGTTATGTTTTGTCGTTCAGAACATCTCTGTTTTGTAAGAGTTTTGAGAGCAGTGAGTAAAACTCCTCCTGCTGTATTTACTGTACAACCATATGGGAACCACACAATGAAGGGCATCAGGACCAGGCAATAAGAACACTTGTAAATAAATTGTATTTAAGAGAAATATACAAATATAATCCTTTTCTAGTGATGTGTGCTAATATAAAAGGTGTTATTTTCCGTGACATGATCTGGTTAGTTAGATTGAATAAAAGTCTGGGCTTGGAGGAGGGGAGGAGACGGCGGGGGTGGAGCAGCCAAATGGATTTCTTTTGATAAGCCACATCTCTCTACTCACTAGAGACACCAATTCCATTTGAGACA
The DNA here is from genome assembly GCF_055471065.1 of Atractosteus spatula. Taxonomy (NCBI): domain Eukaryota; kingdom Metazoa; phylum Chordata; class Actinopteri; order Semionotiformes; family Lepisosteidae; genus Atractosteus; species Atractosteus spatula. Next base: position 191,176 of record NW_028296864.1, read on the forward strand.
CAAGTCACTGGATGAGCTCTTCAGCATTTCTACTGTTGGCTGCATTTTCAATTTCTCCTCTATTTAAGTGGTAGAAAAAACCCGAAGATCTGGATTATCATTAACATCTGAGTTCAGCTTCTGCAATCAATATTGCCGACAAAAGGTAAGAAATCGTATTTAAATATCATATATGCTTATACAGGCCAACGACACTACTACCATCTTAACAAGTAATTTATGTGGGTTAATGGTGACGAAGGCCAATCTAAAATCCAAACAAAGCAATGAGCAGAAATATGGTTCTTCCAAGTGCTAGGGTGTCCAGTGGAGAGCCAGGTTAACAGCGTCCTCAGCAGACCTGATGGACCGAGAGGCAGACTGGTAAGGATCCAACAGCGGAGATGAGCACAGCTGGAGGTGCTTAAGCACCAGACGCTCAAAGCCATTCATAGCCTTCGAGCTCAGAGCAGTTAGTCTGGCCTGTAGTCATAAGGGCATGAATTTTTTTGAAGATTCAGGACCAGGAATTAGAGTGGATACTCTGAATCTGTGAAGTATCATCAACACAGGTGAACACACGAGCCAGGAGGTCTGCACAGTGACATATTGTCTAGAGCCCTTCAATCAAGTTTCTCAAACTGATTAAGTTTAACTGGGAGGCTGGAGCCTTTGACCAGTATTTTTTTCATAGTTGCTCATTTTTGTTCTTTTTCTCCAGTCAGATTTCTGCTTGTTTTCATCCAATTGCTCTTCCAGCTTTGTAGTGTGGCTTCTCTTTCCTTTCTACCCTGCTGAACACAGTTCATACTTGTCAGAGCTATATTCAGTTCAGTCAGCCATGATAAAAGACCTGTTCTCTTTACGGCACAGGTCTTGCAATTCTTTTGAGAACCATGGATTCTTATTGCCATATATATCTTAACTGTTTTGTGGGTATGCATACATCTTCACAGAAACTTATGGAAGATGTAACAGTGTCGGTATATTGATTAAGAAAAGTGGAAGCGGAGCTAAATATGTCCCAATGATCTTACTGATCTTAGTTTTGACGTGATATAAGATTAAAACTTTAAGACTTCCTAACTCATCTCCCATTGTTTAGAGACTGTTTCCCACATTCTTTATTTATTTGAATATTTAAAATAGCATTAATATTTCATTAAAATATGCACATTATACAGTTAGCTTTTAATGTGTTATTGTTCAGAACATCTCTGAAAAAGTACTTACAGAACAAATGTAAACTAAAAATTTTCCCTCAAAATAAGACATTACTAACAATGACCACAAGGTGGAGATATTGACCTTACAAGTTACGAAAGGCAGAACTGAGAAAAGGTCAAAGGAATAGAAATGCATTGAAATTTGAAAAAATACAGTAGTTTTTTCTAAATGAAACAGCGAAACAGTTATGCTGTAGTGCGGTTTCGCAGTTACCTTTGTGCTATGATTTAATCTACTATGCAAGAACTGCTTATGTTTAGGCAGTATGGAACTCTGAAGTACTCTGGCGTATGAAACTCTGTTCTGTTGACATTGCTTGTAATTAATACCTGGGACAAACACCCACACATGACATAAAATATATCAATCACATACAGTAGTATTGAGGGCAGAGCCACAGGATCACTGCTTAACACACTTTTCCTACTCATTTGACATGATCCAGAATTGTTCATTTCTTATAAGACCCGTCGGCCCAACTACAGATCCGCAGCACACGGCTCCGACTGGTGCGCGCGAGAGGCGCCGCGGCACATGTTGCCTTGTCCAGCCGAGACTCATGCCCAGCCCCGCTTCACACCCCAGCCCGAATGACCCAGCCCTTAGAGCCAATCCTTATCCCGAAGTAATGGATCTCACTTGCCGACTTCCCTTACCTACAGATGCAGCCATTCAAAGTGCACGTTACAGACACGTACCGCAGGTGGCGTCGCTCAGTGTGACGCAAGATGACGCGTGGCACCGCAGTACGTGATTGGTTGACCAACAGGGGCACTCGTGGTCCGTTGGTCTGTCGTAGAAAGACTTACAGTAAACGTCTTTGCTGTGCCCGTTGTAGATATTGAATTTTACCACTGAAGGGAAATCTTAGTAGCTGAGCATAAAAAGAATAGGAGCATACTGTAACGCGTGTGAAGGCCATAAACGATATTAATTTTGGAACATAAACATACAGTATATAGCTGGTCTTGGTACTTTAAAGAAAAAAATACACACCAGTATTCCATTTCTCCCTAAACATTTTAAGCTTCGAAGTCTTTAACTAACGTGATACCGGAGTCAACAAGCATACTTTTAGAATTTGATTAAAAGGGAATATAATATGGAATCGCGTATCTAAAGAATTTAATAACGGTATTCGTCTGCTGCGACAGGGCTGTGTAGGGCTGTTTCGCCTGCCTGTTCATGCGAGCTGTCTTGTAGCTGACTGGTCTAGGTGCGTGACTACCAACTGGCAGGTTGTGTGTTTGAATCCAGCTGGTGCTGGACATTTCTTTGAAAAAATAGAATAGCGATATTATGGACAATCAATTGACTTTTATATTTCAAAATATCGCAACATGATCGATATTTGCGATATTTTGAACATATCTTCCCTTCTGACAGCGGTTCCTGCTTCTATTGTGTGTGTGTGTGCAGCAGAGTAAATTTTTATAGAGAAATGGAGGCTGGACAGTATGCGTTACAATATAAACATTTATATTGATTTAAATCGTGTTCTGATTTAAATCGCAAACGCGTGTTTAATTATGTGTTTTTTAATCATAATCAGGCAAATGCATTTCTACATTTTCTGTATGAACCAGCTTAGAGGTTCATACAGAAAGACAGCTTGTGTTTAAATTGAGTGTAAGGTAATTTATGCTTCTAAAGTCATGGTCAGCATTTATTATTGTACTGTGCTGTAAACTTTTTCTGTGTCTAGTCACATTATTTTATAGCGTTTTTATTGCGTTATTAAATCCGGTGGCGCTGTGTGTTAGTTTCCTGACTCCCATTATTTAAACTGCGACACTGATCATTCATCTCTAAATAAACTTTATTTTATATAGCGTTTTAAGCGAATAGGTAATTAGATTGCTCATAAACCTAATCGCTTTTTCTACATAAACACAGCGTGATTGCTCTCTGAAAATGCTTTTCCTTTATTTTTAAAGTAGGCTCAGATTTCAACTATAGATCGTATTATTATAAACTTTCTTGGAAAAATGTATTTTATGTAAACCATGTTTGCTATTAATTCATTTAGGGCTAAAATACATTCATTGTCTTCCAATCGAGTCGAGTTGACATTGGAAGCCTGCCACACCCGGACTGTTAAACCAACGCATTAGCACGTCAAAGCCCATTGAGGGTATTGAGCCAGTATTGGCTTTAGTATTCCCCCCCTCTCCCCTCAATTCAATTCAATTCAAGGTGTTTTATTTGCATGACAGATGGGTACAAGCAGTGTTGGGTATGTATATTGTAACGCTTACGGCAGACAGGCACTGTGTAAGAGCCTGCGCACCAGAGCAGCGCACCGAGGGAGCGTCTGCATTTATAACTTAGTTTTTAAAATTAGTCAAGCAATATGAAGCATCTCCTTTTACTTTTAAGTCCCTTAAATACATTGAGCACAGCTTTCTCACCACTTAAGATTGCTTTTGATACCATCCGTACACAAAGCAGAAGGGAGATCTTAGTGCCTGAGCATAAAAAGAATAGGAGCATACTGCAACGGGTGTGAAGTCCATAAATGATATTAATTTTGGAACTTAAACATACAGTATATGGCTGGTCTCGGTACTTTAAAGAAAACATACACACCAGTATTCCATTTCTCCCTAAACATTTTAAGCATCGAAGTCTTTAACTAACGCGATACTGGAGTCAACAAGCATACTTTTAGAATTTGATTAAAAGGGAATATAATATGGAATCGCGTATCTCAAGAAATTAATAACGATATAATTATATTCATGTTGCAAAAGAACTGCAACAGACATAAAAACTCCCTTGCTTTTAACAGAGCGTTCCATAATTTCTAACTACGAAAATGCCAGGTGAAAGGATTTGTAAACATATTTTGTTAAAGCAAGTCAGTTTTTTCCACAACACATAAAAGACATTTTTCCAAGAAAGTTTAGCCTTTGTCACTAATGAAACCACTAAATAAAGACATAAATATAGAAATCTTAAGATTTGTTTTATTTAATGTTGGTAGCAGGATGAACTGTCAGAGTGTATATTTTGTCGCAGAGTTGCTGCAAGATGTTAACAGTGAAAAAGGTATTTAGAAATGAGTTATTTCAAGATGAAAATTTTCAGAATAATTGCAAATCTAGCAGGATAGAGAAAGCACAGAAAACTGGCAGTTAGATTGATCAGATTAGTATGAAAAGTCATTTAGCAAAGGGAATGAGAAGAGTGACAAACTAGTATACTTTAGATCTTTTTAAATCTGATCATGTTTCCCTATAACAATAATAAAAAACTTTATTTGATATATCACCACTAAAGGTGGCATCTCAAAGCAATACAGTAGATGTAAAAACAGATAAAAGGACCACAGATTACAAAGTAAATGCATATAAGAAAGACAAGCAGTTAGAGGTGCTACCAAAATTAGAAAATGAAGCAGATACAGACACTAAGTCTTCTGAAAAGAAAGGTTCTGAGGTTAGATTTAAACTGGCCCTGGTGTGTGTGTGTTTGTGTCTGTCTGTCCTGTGATGGACTGGCGCTATGTCCAGGGTGTATTCTGTCTTGTGTCCGTCGCTTACTGGGATAGGCTCCAAATCCTCTGTACTGGATAAAGAGATTAGAAATGGATGGAAGTAAAGCACTGTGTGGATGGAACTATACACAGTGTTAGAAACCCACTATGAAATGGCAGCATCTCACTGAGAATAAAACATTTTATACTGCTGGCTTAAGGAAACAGCCTTTCCACCTCTCTTGCACATCAGTATCCATACCTAGTTATTTAAACAAATTGCCTCTAATTATAAACATCTTAATATGCTGGCTCTGTGGATCCGCATCAGCTATGTTTGCCCATTCCTTCAATTCATGTGCATCCAACACACAGTTCAACGCTAGCAACTACACAAAATCTAAAATATGAGCTCTACTTGCCACTTACAATACCAACAGTACCAGCTAACTTTAGTAGTGACATTTTCATGGATCTTTTTAACAATAAAATTTACAACATCAGACTTCAGACACAATTAAACAGGCCTCAAAAAAGTCTGGTACAAACATTTTCAGCATGGAATAAACCTTAAATGGATTCATATTCTCAATAAGATTTGGTGCTCAGTAACATGACTTAGAAAATGACAGAAGACATACGTATCATGCTTATCCTTCTATTTTTCATAATCGTAAACTCCTTAAGGCAGTTACATTTTCTCTGTTCTGACCTGGAGTTACAGAGAAATTTAAATTCTAATAAGAGATTTGTAATGAGGAAAGTCATACCAATCACTCATACCAGGATTTGCAATTACAATACAAATACTTTCTTTCTGTATGTGTTTATTTTGCAGTTTGAGTCTATGGCATTCCTTTGGGGGTCTAGACTTTTTTATGGGAACATGACATTTTTTTAAAGTCTTTTAATGCAAGCTTCATATAAACCCTTAGCAGTGGTTACTGTCTAGAGCAGGTACTTGAATGGCACAGATTCATTGAAATGATTCAATTTCTTTTGAAAATATTTGGGATAATACATATTCCAGAAATCACAGCCGTTGAATTATCCAGAAATTAATTTCTCTCAGGGTGTATTTAACCCTGGATGGCATTGTATGAAATGAGTTTGTAGTTCCCCATTTGCCTCTATTATGAGATGCTGTGGACACTATTTTATACATTTTAGGAGTGTCCATAGGAAGGTATGTTCTAGAAAGAGTGAACTTCTGTTTTGCCATTACTTTTAATAGGGGCATTACATGTTTACACTTGGTGCTCCTACTAGAGGAGAGGATATGATTAATCTAGGCTTATCACAGAAACTGAAACACATCTGGTTGGTGAGTCTACTATGGGTAAAATGTTACTGGTACCGCATGTTGTAAAGCTCAGTATTTTCTCTCTTGGCCTGACTTTTTTTAATGTCTGAGTGTTAGAATCCATGTTGTTGCTGGTAAGGGAACGGTAGGTGCTGTGATTGACACAGTCAAAGCCTTGTACAGAGATACCATTGTAGCTGTTTGACAGTATTTTAGATGCCCTTAGTTAAAAGCATGGGATGAAGTACTGCCAAGGGGAGGGGGGGGAGCAAGGATTTTTTCTTTGAGTTTGTGAGGTTATTTTTTGTTATATTGTGTTTCAGAAAGCAAGAAAATAAAATTTACTGTATGATAAAAAGAGAAAGAGCTGGAGTAGATCCTCAGATCAGTTTGCTACCAGCAATCAAACAAAAAAAATGGAAAGAATTGTCTCCTCCTGATTGGAACCTTTCTTACTGTCTTATTATAATTTATCAGGCTACCTTTTAATTTCCACTGAGAGAAGGAAGTCACTTGTCATGCAGCTATTTAATTCTTCATTGCACAATATGCTCTAAGTTAGCAAATGAAACATGAACACTTATTGAAATAAATCAAGAATACGATTAACATGAATGTATAAACATCCAAACTATACTTTATCACATTTAATTATTGGGTTAGCTTTTTATTGAGCCAAAATGTTATAAATGTGTGAACGTCTGTAAAATGGAAATATTTATATTTTTCTCTTTTCTGTTACCTGCCTGACAGCATTTTGTATCCCATTCTGTATATTACTGGAAAATATTAGACCCAACCTAAAGAATTCATGGGGGTAGTGGGACACAGTACTGCAAAGAGTCTCCTAAAGGGACAGAGCTATTAGTACTTATGTGTTTGAGTCTGGAGAATATAGTAAACTCTAAACATTAAGGGAATGCATGGAATCGGAAAATATAAATTGCATAGTACACAAGACTTAACTGGTTTTATTCTAGGAAAGCAGACAAGACTGAGTCATGGGACTCAGAGGATCCAAGGCTAGACTGAGTATAATAGGCTTCGGGCTTCTATTGTGACATCTACTGTAAATTACAGAAATGTTAAAAGTAAACAAAATAAAGTAACTAAAATGTGGTCTGAAATCACCCCTTTAGACACCCCTTTTACTTCACTGGTGTCAGATATGAAAGGCAATAGTCTCCCGTTCTGTCTGCTGTGTGTTGCAGCAGAGGGACTCCCTGCAGCTGAAAGGGGCAGAGTAACTTGCATGCCCTCTAGTACAGTTTACACATGCACGACTTTAAAAGCTAGCAAGACAGGTTTCGATTCACATTAGCTGGCGAGCCTTGTTAAAAAAACGAATGACAATGTAACATGCCACTGTTCATGAACAAAGTTATACTGAGATTTCCTAAGATACGCGATTAAAAATTTGAATCTCCTGCGGAACACATTCCATAAGAATCAGCGGTTTTACAGTATATATCGCCTTTAAAGGTGGCTTCTCAAAACGCTTTACGGGATAAAAACAACCAGAACAGCAGCAACAACAATATTGTATTTCGTTGCACTTTGAAAACCAAGTAATAACTTAACTATACAGTACGTGCAAACGTTTCGTATGTTTCTGTCGTGAATGCCTGCGTACCCATAAGTATCTTATTTCCCTTGAGTCTGTCTACAGTATCTCTGTCCCACTACCCCCCTCTCTCCCTCAATTCAATTCAATTCAAGGTGTTTTATTTGCATGACAGATGGGTACAATTCTTGTTGGGAATGTATACTTTGATATTTACACCCGGCGCGGCACCGAGGGAGCGTCTGCATTTATAACTTGGTTTTTAAAATTAGTCAAGCAATATGAAGCATCTCCTTTTACTTTTAAGTCCCTTAAATACATTGAGCACAGCTTTCTCACCATCCTTACACAAAGCAGAAACTGTCCGATGACTCACAGTACAAGTGGAAAGATTACAGATTTTAATCGTCTTTAATTTTGTCTTTAATTTTGCCTGTGGAGTGTATCTTATTAAGCTCTAAATTGCATTTTGAGCGCGGTTTTTGACTTTTTTTTAATTGCATTTTGGGCGCGGACAGCACATACAAGGGTTAATGAACTGCGCCAAGAAATTTAAAATAGTATTCTTTAGGTGTGAGGGTAGGAGTGGACCGCAGCAGGCATAATCAGCAAACCAGGAAAACAAAGAACAGGACAGGTGAGATGTGTATCCAGAAAGCGAGTGATCAGAAAAAGGAAATGGAAAACGCAGAAAAAGGAAACGCTTTACAGGATAAAAACAATAACAACAGTAGTGGCTGGGCAAACGATTTTTTTTATCGAAAAATACAAATTGAGATACTGTACTGTATAATGATGTGCATGAACAAAGGTATACTGCAATTTTCCTTAGATACACGATTAATGCTTCGTAGGAGGAGGCGGTCTTTTCCTCTTGTCTAACAGTCTGTCCACAAACAAAACATTCCTGTTAGACAAGAGGAATTGAAAAAAAAACAATTTTGTCAATGAAAACCGGTGTGTGTGTCTCTCCCTGCTGGATGTCCCTCTCACAAACTGCTGAATGAATAAAATAATTTTATTGAAAACGCGTTTGCGATTGTCTGGTATTTAATTTGGTCCCTTTTAACTGTTTTTCGATCTACTGTATTGCTTTGAGATGCCACTTTTAAAGGCGATATGTAAAATAAAGTTTTTTATTATTGTTATAGAGAAACATGATCAGATTTTCCCTGGTTCAGAAAAAAGATCTAAAGTGCTACACATAACTTTCTTAATTCGATGTATTTAAAGCAGTGAACTACTGTAGGTGTCACATAACATTCATAAATACAATCACGTATTTGACAAATAAAAACAATTATAATCTAATCCTTCCACGTTTGATCCCAAAATCCCAAGAAATATAAATCTTGACGGGTAGAAAGCTATGCTGAAAGTTTATTAAGATACTTAGAAGACAAAGATACTGTATCAATTTATGTTGCATTAGCCTGATTATGATTAAAAAACACATATAATTAAACACGCGTTTGCGATTTAAATCAGAACACGATTTAAATCAATATAAATGTTTATATTGTAACGCATACTGTCCAGCCTCCATTTCTCTATAAAAATTTACTCTGTTGCACACACACACACAATAGAAGCAGGAACCGCATTCTATGGAAGATATGTTCAAAATATCGCAAATATCGATCATGTTGTGATATTTTGAAATATAAAAGTCAATTGATTGTCCATAATATCGCTATTCTATTATTTCGAAGAAATGTTTGTTAAAAGAAAAGTCCAGCACCAGCTGGATTCGAACACACAACCTGCCAGCTGGTAGTCACACACCTAGACCAATCGGCTACAAGACAGGTCGCATGAACAGGCAGGCGAAACAGCCCTACACAGCCCTGTCGCAGCACACGACTACCGTTATTAAATTCTTTAGATACACGATTCCATATTATATTAGCAGAAAAGCTTAAAACTACCACTTTTTCACACGCTATTTCACATGCTAGTTAAATACTTCGATGCTTAAAATCGTTAGGGAGAAATGGAATACCGGTGTGTATTTTTCCTTTAAAGTGCCGATTCCTGGAATCTGACTGGCTGACACCCCTCTGAAGTGGTTCCATAAAATCTGGTATACGGAAAAGCGTTGATAAATACAAGTGTCTTTTAATACACTCTTTGCTGTGCTCTTGAGGATCCTTGTGATATTTTAAGCTCTAGTTGAATGATAGGTGTCGCATTTTAAATCATTTTCGTAGTTAGAAATTATGAAACGCCCTGTTAAAAGCAAGGAAGTTTTTATGCCCGTTGAAGTAAAACAAAATGCCTGAAAAAGTATGGCTTGAACAGATTCCAAGTGCTTGTACAAATGTGCTAAAGAAATTATACTTTGAGTATACAGCTTGTCCAAAGTCATCCATTATTAATACTATTAGTAATATCTTCAGTAAAGGCTTTGATGCATAAATATTTCTGATAAAGGTAGGTTGTGTACTTTTGTCCAACTGAGCAATCTTGCTTTCATAAAATATACCAACATTTTAATGACTGATGATTAACATGCTGTAATACACAGTTCAAAATTAAAGGCTCAAATGCTGTACATGAGAGGTTAAGCTCCCCCTGGCGGTTTTACAAGGCGACGCCGGATAGTTAACCACGTGACACCACGTTAACTGCGTGATACCGCGTGATACTGCGACACGCCCACCGGGGTATGCCGCGAAATACCTCACCCATTTTGAATGGCTGCATCTGTACATTGTTCTAACATGCCAGCAGCCCCTCTCGCACACCCTGGAGCTCCCCCTCCCCTCCTTGTGGGGGAGGGCGGGGGACAAGGCCAGGGTGCCGGGGAAGTTAAGCCATCATCTGCAGCGACGGGGGATGGCAGGCAGGCAGGCACGCAGGCGGTGGGCTGCCTCAACCAGTGTCTAGGTGTCTAGCAGCTGGCTTAGAACTGGTGCGGACCAGGGGAATCCGACAGTTTAATCAAAACAAAGCATCGCGAAGGCCCGCAGCGGGTGTTGACGCGATGTGATTTCTGCCCAGTGAAGAAATTCAGTGAAGCGCGGGTAAACGGTGGGAGTAACTATGACTCTCTTAAAATGAAAAATAAAGTTCATGTCGAACCATACCAGCTGGCACGTCACCCAGGTCAAGAAGGTGCCCTGGAAGGACCTGGGCCTGGGTCCTGGTCCAGTAGTGTAAAGCCCCCGACAAGATGTTAAGACTCGTCTCTGTGGGTACACAGACGACACATGAAGACCTGGCCCAGGTCAGGCCTGATGAGAGTCTACTCATCCGCTGGACCGGAGCATCCTCGATCACGATAAGTCACGCATTTGTGATCTATGGATCCAAATACAAAGACATAAAGAGGCTAGATGATTCAAACGACCTCGAAAGCCTCATATTACAATGTGATCCCTCCATGATGAACATTCTGGAGGAGGTGGCTGATAATTAAACATTTGATTACAGCAATGAGAACCCACCATCACCACCTCTGCAAGTGGAAGATGACTGTAATCTAGAAGCGAATGAATCCCTTGTTGAACCAGCCTTCTTAAGTGGACTTAATGGCAAGAATGCCATAACCATGCAATTACCTGATGACGACCAAACATGCCTAGTCTGCAATGAAAAGATTGGAAGACCGAGATTGGCACTACAACACTATATACTCAAACATAACGAAATATCGATGGAGTTCCAAAGTACAAAATGTAACAAAACTAGCAATAGCCTTCACTCTATCCAGTGCCACCTTCCCAAGTGCAAAGAAAAACAAGACATGAATGATGAAAAAGGCAAACGGAAGTGCAATAATTGCAACATGGACTTCCAAACAAAATCGAGGCTTTCTCAACATAAAAGACATTCCCATCCTGATATCATCAATGAGGAAAGAATCCATGATCTAAATAAAAACAAAAGTAAAGAATCCAGTAAGATTTTGACGGAAGAAGAACTTACAAAACTGAAAACATTGGAAATTAAGTATAAAGGGGCTAAAAACATCAACCAGCTAATTGAACTCGGTTCAAAAAACAACAAACAAATTGGTGAAAAAAGAAGACCAACAAGAAATAGAAAAATCCAGGAAAACTCTAACTAACACTGAGAAAAACCCATCAGTAACCAAAAAGAGGACACCCAACTCCTCAACTTACAAAAAAATAACTGGAATCCACTCCAGACTCAAAAGACTCTCTAAAGACATCGCTAACAGAGATGAAACTGAAAAAGCATGGAAAGAAGCTTTTTTTAATTATTCAGAGGACCCCGAAACAATCAAGCAATTACCTGAAATTGCAACAGAAAAACTATTACAAACTTTTAAATCTGAAACTCTAAAAGGTAATAATAAAAAGCAAAGACACAACAAACGTCAGAATGGAAAAGAATGGTCAACAGATCAAAACTGACTTTTCTCATCCTTGATGGAGCGGAAAGTATATCCTGCAAAATTGACATAACTGAAATCTATAACTCCTACAAAAAGAAATGGAAGGATCCCACTACATTTAACAACCTTGATAACTTCAAATCAAGGGGGAGAGCAGACAATGAAATATTCGAAACTCTCATCAGCGAAGAGGAAATCCAAGAAAACATCAGAACAATGAAGAAAACATCTGCGCCTGGACCAGACAATGTTGACTGGCATGCCATCAATGATCTGGAGGGTGATGGCGAGACGCTACTCCAATTGTTTAACCTCTGGCTAATCACCAGCCATATTCCCAAACAATTAAAGCAATGCAGAACAATATTAATACCAAAGACAACAGATGAAAAGAGCCTGGATGACATCGGCAATTGGAGACCCATCACCATCGGGTCAATGCTCCTCAGACTCTTCTCGAGCATAATAACCAAATGACTAGAGAAAGCCTGTCCAATGATTTAAGACAGCGCGGTTTCATCGAATCCACTGGCTGCTCAGAGAATCTGACTGCACTACAACATATCCTGAATAACGCCAAAAAGAATCACAAGCAAATTGCTATGGAATTCATTGATATTGCTAAGGCTTTTGACTCAGTGGCCCACGAACACATATTCCAAGTACTAAAACAAAAAGAGCTAGATAACCACGTAATTGAGTTAATCAAGAACTCATACCATGAATGCACAACTACGATTTAAGCAGACAAACAATCCTCGCAAGAAATCTCCATCAAGGTTGGAGTCGAACAGGGTGATCCTATGTCACCTCTACTGTTTAATCTAGCTCTGGACCCCCTGATAAACGCCCTGGAAGAACTCAGCTGTGGCTTCAAAATGGAGGCTGGAAATATCATGACTTTGGCTTTTGCAGATGACTTGGTTCTGTTGAGCAACAATTGGGAGGGGATGAAAAAGAACACTGGCACCTTTGAAGTATTCTGCACTCATACAGGACTAATGGTACAAGCAAAAAAGTGCCACGGGTTCTTGATTTCTCCAACCAAGGACTCATATGTCATCAATAATTGCGAAGATTGGTCCATAAACAATAACAAATTACATATGATTACACCCTGTGAATCAGAGAAATATCTCGGTCTCAAAATAAACCCATGGACAACAACCAAAAAACCAGATGCAGTAAATCTGCTACAAGATTGGATCCACAAAATTGACAAAGCCCCACTAAAATCTTCTCAAAAGTCAACAATACTGAATGTATACACAATTCCAAGACTAATCTATCAGATGGACCATGCCTATACCAATCAATTATCACTAAAGAATCTGGATGGACTCATAAGGAAAGCAATAAAAAGGTGGCTACATCTCCCCAAATCCACATGTAATGGACTACTATACTCTAGTAATAGAGACGGGGGATTGGGCACAACCAACCTCTCCAGCCTGATTCCTTCAATACAAATCAGAAGGCTACAGCGTATGGCTATGTCATCGGATCCTATCATAAGCACTCTGATGCAATCGGAAGAAGCACAAGTAAAACTCCAGAAACTCTGGATCCAGGCTGGAGGCGATGAAAACAAAATCCCGCAACTAAAAGACCCAACAACCTTAACAGTGCAGTCAGAGGATATACTGCTTCCAGTGGGATGGGAACCCAGTCCCAACCAAAAACCAAAATTCATGACTCCATGCAACTGGCGTGATGACGAATTTGAGAACTGGACAAAATTACCTGTTCAAGGAACAGGAATTAAAAACTTCAAAGATGACCCTGACAGTAACTCCTGGCTTGCGCATCACAAAGGTTTCAAAGAAAGACACTATATCGCAGCACTTCAACTTCGGACTAATGTATATCCCACCAGGGAAAGCCTGAACAGAGGTCAAAGGGGATACCCAACACTCTGCCACTAGTGCCAACAGAAAACAGAAACATGTTCACGCATACTCGGTCAATGCCCAGCGTGAAAAGCACAAGTTTTAAAAGACACAATAAAATCTGTGACATCTTAGCCAAAGAGGCTAAAAAACAAAATTGGGAAATCAGAAAAGAGCCACACTTCATACTCAAAGACTCAAAGAAAACTCAAAGAACTCAAAGGAAACCTGAACTCATTTTCACGAAAAACAATGAATCAATTGTAATAGATGGTACTGTACGTTATGAACAAAACTTACACACACTAAAAGAGGCAGAAAGAGAGAAAGTTGTCTACTATGAGCCCCTGAAAGAACAGATCAACAGGTGCTGAAAAAGTCACCTTCTACGGCATCCCTATTGGAGCGAGAGGGAAATGGCATGAGAGAAACTTCAACGTCCTCCAGAGCCTGAAAATCAGAGAAAGTAGACAGAAACAGCTGGCAAAACTCTTCAGCTGAAGAGCCCTACTCTACTCCCTTACCATCCTCTCAATGTTTGGCGGCAAAAACGTGGCCACTGAAAACAACAATGACTGTATATAACCACAAAATGTATATAATGTAACTAAATTGTGCTAAAAATGTTATGTTATTTACTGCTATATTGTAAACACCTTGGCTTGAATTAAAACCACAGCAACTACCCCTTACCCTGCTAAAAAAATCTAGCTAGGTCCCGCTCTTTACAGCCCTACCCTAGCCGGGACTGAATTTGACTGGTGGGCACTTAAATTAAACAACCCACCTTGACTTTGGGGATCTCGTAACGATTACAATCGGCATGGGAGCACTCAAAGCCATTGGCGGGTGTGTCATCCCTGATGCTGTCATGCAAGCGTCATTTTGGATGATTAAGTGGACGGGCCACTGAACCCGGAAAAGAAACCAGCCAGTCTGGTGAATATAATAGCCAAATGCCTCGTTATCTAATTAGTGACGTGCATGAATGGATGAACGAGATTCCCACTGTCCCTACCTACTATCTAGCGAAACCACAGCCAAGGGAAAGGGCTTGGCGGAATCAGCGGGAAAAACACCCCGTTTAGCTTGACTATAGTCTGGCACTCTGAAGAGACATGAGAGGTGTAGAATAAGTGGGAGGCCCCCTCCTGGGGGAGCCTCTGGTGAAATACAAGCTCTTGTTTCTGGCACCCGTTGGCCACAACCTGCTCCGGAGACAGTGGCAGGTGGGGAGTTTGACTGGGGCGGTATACCTCTCAAATGGTAACGCAGGTATTCTAAGGCGAGCTCAGGGAGGACAGAAACCTCCCGTGGAGCAGAAGGGCAAAAGCTCGCTTGATCTTGATTTTCAGTATGAATACAACCGTGAAAGTGGAGCCTCACAATCCTTCTGATTGTTGGGGTTTTAAGCAGGAGGTGTCAGAAAACTTACCACAGGGATAACTGGAATGCGGCGCCCAAGCGTTAATGGCAACGTCGCTTTTTGATCCTTCGATGTCGGCTCTTCCTATCATTGAGAAGCAGAATTCACCAAGCGTTGAATTGTTCACCCACTAATAGGGAACGTGAGCTGGGTTTAGACCATCGTGAGACAGGTTAAGTTGTACCCTACTGATGATGTGTTGTTGCAATCCTGTTCAGATATGGTCCTACAGAACTTATATATACACGTTTCCCCCCCTCCTCCTCCCCCCTCCTGTCTTTGATGTAACCGAAGGAAATAGAAACCTTCCTTTGTCATCAGGAGTTTAGTGTAAACATTTACCATTTGGGTAAACATTCACCATTTGGGGGTAAGTACAGGGGGGGAAGGCCTCTGTGATCAAGCAGGCGTGATGGTTCAGTTCAGCATGTAAAAGCCATTAGCAGGCTCCATCAACACTCACCCATCCTAAACTACTGTTTCTAAAACAAAAATCAACTACGTGTGCAGAATGTACCCAACAACCTAAACCAACCCAATACACAAGAGTTCACACAAATACACAAGTGAACTACGAATACCAAAGGGAAAACGAGAATGGACACAAGTAACAGGGTACAAAACAACACAGAGATTGATACAATTCGTCTGGGCAAGGTAATGGCTAAATAATGGATAACACAAACAAACGAAAGTACAAGGTGACAAACACAAACCAACAAAGCCAAAGCTATACGAATGCACGCACGAACGAACGCACGAAGCAAAACGAAGTCAAACGAAAGGGCCCTTCCTTCTGAAAACCTCCAAGTTATGTACTGAATAAACTGCACTCTGATTGGCCGAGATGCTAAACCATGATGATGTAATATGGAAACAATGGTGTAATGATGGGCCAATGGGGGAGGAAGAACAATCAAGGTCAGGAAGTGGGGAACAGCGACAAAACACACATGGACCACACACTGGGATGTAACACATCCATTTGGTCAATATTCAGAAATATTGGAAACACATGTTTACAGATGCAGACATGATGCTCAGTTTTTAAACTGGGATTAATAGACATTAAATGAAAGATCTGAATTTCTACTTTCACGTGCATTTGGTTTAAACCTTGTAATATGCACCATTTCAGAGATATGAATGAAAATATGCCCTCCATTTTGTCAATATTGAAAAATATTGGACACACATTTTTATGGAGGCAGACATGATGCTGAGTTTAAAACTGAGGATAAAAGACATTAAATGAAAGCTCCGATTCTCTGCTAAAAGCTACTGTACAAGCATTTTCTTTTTAAGCTTGTAGTATGCACTGTTTGGGAGATAATAATGAAACCAGGCCATGCATTTTGTCAATATTAAAAATAGGGGACACTTATTTTAGGAAGTGCAGGGCTGATGCTGAGCTGAACAGTGCGGTAATTGGGCACTGCATGAAGGCTCTGAATCTCTGCTTTCAAATGCTCTTGGTTTAAACCTTGTAAAATGCACCATTTCGGAGATATTAATGAAATATGCCATCCATTTTGTCAATATTCAAAATCATTGGCCACGCATTTTTATGGATGCAGACATGATGCTGAGTTTAAAACTGGGAATAATAGACATTAAATGAAAGCTCTGATTCTCTGCTTTCATGTGCATTTAGTTTTAAGCTTGTAGTATGCAGCAAGTCTCCAAGGTGAACAGCCTCTGGCATGTTAGAACAATGTAGGTAAAGGCAGTCAGCAAGTCAGATCCATAACTTTGGGATAAGGATTGGCTCTAAGGGCTGGGTCAGTCGGGCTGGGTTGGGAAGCGGGGCTGGGCGCGAGTCTCGGCTCGACGAAGCGCCGTGTGCCGTGGCCACTCTCGTGTGCCCCAGTCGGAGCCCTCCCTCCCCTTCTCGCCGGAAGGCCGGGGTGCCGGTGGGTCAAGCCATCGTCCACGGCGGCGAACCTGGACACGTGCCAGGCCCGTCCCGTGGATTTCCCCAGCTGCGGCGCTGGGCCCAGAGGTGGGAGGGGAAGGCCGGCGGGCGGCCTCGGCCAGTGTTTAGCAGCTGGCTTAGAACTGGTGAGGACCAGGGGAATTCGACTGTTTAATTAAAACAAAGCATCTTGAAGGCCCGCGGTGGGTGTCAACGTGATGTGATTTCTGCCTAGGGCTCTGAATGTCAAAGTGAAGAAATTCAATGAAGCGCAGTTAAACTGCGGTAGTAACTATGACTCTCTTAGCCCCCTCGGGTAAGGGGTGGAGGCGTAGTGACCTCTACCTCCTTGCTGGTAACTCCACTGCTCTGCAAGAGTACGTGGAGGCTAAATGAGGTCCAAATTGCTCTACCCCTCCAGTGGGCCCGCCAACCCACAAGGCAGTATCCATGGCAAAAACTCATAATGGAAATAAATGGAAGTAATGAACCATACCGGATGGCACGTTGCCCGGGTCAACAAGGTGCCCTGGAAGGACCGAGGGCTGGGTCCTGTCCCAGTATCACAAAGCCCCCCACAAGAACGAGAAATGGAGAATTAAGACTGGTCTCTGTGAGTACACAGACAACATATGACGACTTGGCCCAGGTCATGTCCGATAAGAGTCTAATCATCCGCCACCCCGGAAAAATATCACCTAAAATAGCTCAAGCTATTGTGATATATGGCTCTCAATACAGGACTGTAAAGCGAATAGAGATTGAAAGCCTCATACAGGAGTGTGATCCCTCCCTGATGAGCATCCTGGAGGACTATGAGTGCGACTCAATCGGATATTATGATGATGAGTCCACAACCCCTCCACAGGAAGAAGAAGTAAGCAACCCAGATATCGATGAGTCACTTGAAAAACCAGCCTTCCTAAGTGACTTAACAATAAAGATGCAGATACCAAATGATGACCAGACCTGTGCCATCTGCAAAGAGAAAATTGGAAGACCAAGGATGGTACTACAACACTATATTCTCAAACACAATGAGATATCTTTGGAATTCCAATGCTCCAATTGCAATATAACGAGCAATAACCTCCACTCCATCCAATGTCATCTCCCCAAGTGCAAGGGGAAGACAGACAAATCCAACAAAGAAAATGAGGGCGAATGGAAGTGTAACATCTGCAACATAAACTTCCAAACCAAATCTGGCTTGTCACAACATAAGCGACATGCCCACCCAGATACCAGAAATAGTGAATGAATCCAGGAACTAAACAAGAACAAAGATGCCAGCAAAATATGGACAGAGGAAGAATTAACTAAACTAAAGACACTGGAATTAAAATATAAAGGGGCCAAAAACATGAACCAGCTCATTGCCCAAGAGCTTGGTACAAAGAACAATAAACAAGTGGGTGAAAAAAGAAGACCATCAAGAAACAGAAAACCCCTTGAAATTCTATCATCAAACAATAAATCAAACCCACCATCATCCAGAATGATGACAGTTAAACCCCCGACATTTGCAAAAAGAACAGGCATCCGCTCCAAACTCAAAAGACTCTCTAAAGACATTGTCAACAGAGAGGAAACCGAAGTGACAGTGAAAGAAGCTATCTACACTGATAGCAAAGACCCAGAAACCATCAAACAATTAAATGAAATCGCCTCTGAAAAACTACTGCAGACCCTAAAACCTGAAACGACAGATATAAGCAACAAGAAACAAAAACCCAACAAACATAAAAAGGGCAAAACATGGTCATGGACAAAAAAGAGGGCGAACAAAAGAAGACTATATAAATATCACCAGTCTCTATATAACAAGAACAAATCAAAGCTGGCTTCCCTAATCCTTGATGGAACTGAAAATGAATCTTGCAAAATTGATATCAAGGAAATTTATAATACCTACAAAAAGAAATGGGAAGAACACACAGCATTTTCAGACCTAAATAACTTTATATCAAAAGGGAGAGCCGACAATGAAGTCTTTGAATCCCTGATCAGCGAAGATGAAGTTCAAGAAAATTTAAGAGCAATAAAAAAGACCTCTGCACCAGGTCCCGACAACATAGACTGGCACGTCATCCAAGACCTGGAAGGTGATGGAGTGACGCTATTCCAGCTGTTTAACCTATGGCTAATCACAGGGCACATTCCTAAAAAACTGAAACAGTGCAATACAATCTTAATACCGAAGACCTCGGACGAGAAGAGTCTAGAAGATATTGGAAACTTGAGACCCATCACCATCGGGTCAATGCTCCTCAGACTCTTCTCTAGAATAATCACAAAACGTCTCGAAAGAGCTTGCCCAATAAACCAAAGACAGCGAGGCTTCATCGAAGCTTCTGGCTGCTCAGAAAACCTAACAACCCTACAGTATATACTGGAAAATGCCAAGAAATCACGCAAACAAATTGCAGTGGTGTTTATTGATAT
The DNA here is from genome assembly GCF_055471065.1 of Atractosteus spatula. NCBI lineage: Eukaryota > Metazoa > Chordata > Actinopteri > Semionotiformes > Lepisosteidae > Atractosteus > Atractosteus spatula. The sequence goes on from NW_028296864.1 coordinate 210,765, forward strand.
CGCTAAAGTATTTGACTCTGTGTCTCATGATCACATCTTCCAAGTATTGAGACAAAAAGAACTGGATAACCACATAATAGATCTAATAGAAGATTCATATCAAGACTGTAAAACCACTATAAAAACCGAAAACCAGTCCTCACAAGAAATCTCCATTAAAGTCGGAGTTAAGCAAGGCGATCCCATGTCACCCATACTATTCAACCTTGCAATGGATCCCTTGATCAATGCCTTGGAGGAACTCGGATGCGGCTTCAAAACCGCAGCTGGAAAAATCTCAACGCTGGCATTTGCAGACGACCTGGTCCTGCTGAGCGACAGCTGGGAGGAGATAAAAAGAAACATCAGCACCCTTGAAGAATTCTGCGTACAGACAGGTCTGATGGTTCAAGTCAAAAAATGCCACGGGTTCCTGATTTCACCCACCAAGGACTCATATGTCATTAACAACTGCGAGGACTGGTCAATAAATGGCAACAAGCTCCATATGATAGCTCTTACTGAGTCCAAAAAATACCTGGGACTTAAAATTAACCCGTGGTCAACAACAAAACAACCAGAAGCTTCGAATTTAATCCAAACATGGATTCATAAAATTGATAAAGTGCCTCTGAAACCTTCACAGAAGGCAACTATCCTCAATATCCACACAATCACCAGACTGATTTATCAAATTGACCATGCGTATACTAATCAAACAACCCTACAGGCCCCTCGATGGTATCATAAGAAAAGCAGTCAAAAGCTGGCTGCGTCTCCCCGAGTCCACATGCAATGGACTAATCTACTCCAGCACAAGAGATGGGGGACTGGGCATAATCAAGCTAGCCAGCCTGATACCATCAATTCAAATCAGAAGACTGCAACGCATGGCAGTGTCATCAGACTCCACTATCAGATCGCTAATGCAAACCAATGAAATACAAGAAAAATTCCAGAAACTGTGGATCCAAGCTGGAGGTGAAGAAGATCAGACCCCACAGTTATCTGACCCTTCAACATTAACAATTGCAACAGATTAAATAACATACCCAGACGGTTGGGAATCCAAAAACAAACAAAAACCAAAATACAAAACACCCTGCAACTGAAGCATGATTGGGAGATCAGAAAAGAGCCACATTTCTGGCTCCAAGACACTAATGAGTTGAGGAAGACACTAATGAGTTGAGTTGGGTAAGGAGTGGAGACTTAGTGACCTTAACCTCCATGTGGTCCTGCTGGTAACTCCACTGCTCTGCTTGAGTACATGGAGGCCAAATGAGGTCTAAATGATCTCACCCCTCCTGTGGGCCCTCCAACCCACTAGGTAGTACCCATGGCAAAACCTCAAAATGGAGAGTAATGTTAATGATGAACCATACCAGATGGCATGTCGCCCAGGCAAATAAGGTGCCCTGGAAGGACTTCGGGTTGGGTCCTGTTCCAGTAAATCCTTACAAGACCCCAGTAGTTAAGAGTTATCAGCAGGCTCTCCGGAAGAGAGTGATCCGGGCTGGACTATAAAGAAAACACGCTCCTGGCTGGGTTTAAACAGTACCTTATCCAGGACCTGGGTGTGGTAATCTGCTCTCAGGAGGTAGGTATTTAAAACTGGGCAGAGACTCACAAAGTACATATTTTAAGTCATTAGCACAGAATTCACCCATCTGAGATTGTGCCAGCCCTAAAAATAAACCCCTTAAAACTTTTTTTTACATAGACAACGTTTCCAGATTCCTATTTTTATGGATCAGTCTGAAGCATCCTTGATGTTTGTGAAGGACGTTCCCAAAAGGAGCAATTTTTTTACCAACTGAGGATGACTGGGTTGTCTCACCAAACCATTGCTAACTACATCAAAAATATCAACCGGTTCCTGTGCTACATCCTGAATGCCACCAACCTAAGACAGGAGGATCCCAGCCTGGCTAACGTCATCATCATCTTCCAGAGCATCCAAACGGACATTCAGCAAAAAAACAGCAAGGATGTGTCACAGGAAGTCATCAGAAAGAGGTATTTTCCATTTAGTTTCCATTTGGAACTCTGATTCCAGTTGGTTTCCGGTTCTGGTACATGATGGGAATTGATGTTGATGGTGCTACTCCTTCTGCCACAGATACAGACAGCTGCAGAGTCCTGGGCCAAGCGCCAGTGACTGCTGGAAGGTGGTGAGGGCTTCAAAGAAAGATGTGGAGCGAAACTGGAGAAGACGCACACCTCTGAAGACATCACCATGCCTGAGCAGCTTCTTGTGCTGTATTACCTGCAGGCCATTCTCCAGCTGAAGTACCTGCATCACCTAGGGGTGATAAAGAATATGACAGTAAGAATGACAGTCTTGCATATTTCAATTGTTTGGTCAAATTCTAACAATGACACAATGATCTGACGTTTATAAAGAGACAGAATGACAGTGCTGGTCAGGGCTCATCACTGTTATTTAGGTGGCGCTCCTGTTACTTAGAGCCTTTACAGGGAGACTGGACTGGAGGGAGGGGTGAGGGAGAAGATGCTCTCAGCTCTGTGGTCTGTCAAGCAGATTGAACGCACTGGAGAGCGGAAGTGTGAGAGTGGAATTTGATCTCCACCCCAACTTCTCTTAAGTAACTCCATATGGAACAAGAGTTAATGAATGGCAAACATCAGGTTCGAACAGCCTCAGCAGCACTAAATCGTAATGATTCTTGATGACACCTCCTCATGATATATGTAAGCCCCTTCTCTCCTTCACATTCATCTTTTGCACCTCTCTTCCACACTATCCCCTACTTGTGAGTCCTCATTGGGATCCCAGCTACCTTAGCACCCAGCCAAGTGGGTCAGACACCAGCCAGGCTGCCAGGAGGGCATTTGAGACGGCCACAAAGAGGCTCACAGATGCACAGGAGAGCATCATGGCGGATTATCTGGCCCACTCAGATGGTACTGCAGAGAAACACTAGAGGATGCTGACACATGACAACATCTGCTCAGCCATTGAAGTCATCGAAGGTGTTGCAGAGGTGGGAGTTCAGTAAGTGTCACCATGTTCTGAATAAATGACAAAATATTCATGTGTCAAAAACAGCAATTACTTCATGCTTTTGAAACATCAAGAGAGCAATCGCCACTCAGTGCTGCAGGATGCACATCTGCTGTGTAACTGGAAGAGAAAACAGCACTTTCAGTTCTTTTCAGCCAATGTGTTACAGAGATTATTGTGATCTAATATTCGTTTTTACATCAGATCAACACCAACATCCGCTGTGGCAGCTGCAGGATCTGGAAATCCGAAGATGGATGATGCCACAGCCTTCCAGGAGCTGACACGGGAGTTTCCAGTGTTGTTAGATGGGCAGCTTCCCAGAAAGAAAGAGCGCCTGAGACTGACTGGAAGTCATGACCGACACTGTTACGACAGGTGGAGATCAGATCAGAGGAAGATGAGACTGCAGAACATTATTGGTAAGTTTACATATCAATTATTTTCACAGAGAAACAGACAAAGTGAATTTGGAATCAATTCTGAGGGTTTCTGTTCTGGTTTTCATTCCAGACTATTACTCTAGACGGTTACCAACAGAAGGCCAGGTGACCCGCTATTTTCAAAACATGGGCTAGACTGCAAATATACCAACAGCGTCTGAAGTGCTTGAGAAGTGGAAGCCCAACACAGATGCACAACCAAATGAAAGGCAAATTAAAAAGATGGAAAGCGTCAAACCTGGAGAGGCCTGAGTATCACTGACGATCCAGTGAAGGGGAAGAAGGTTGTGACTTCCACGCGTTTCCAGAAAGGAGAGGTGATGTGTCAAAGGAGAGGTCATCGCAAAGACAGCTGCAGAAGCCCTAAAGGCACAGATGGCAGAGGGAGAGATGAGATGTCTGCTCTTTTTTGATGGACCTACACAAAAAATGTGCATTAATGCATGCAAAGAACATTGCACCTGTCACACGGATAAGGAGACTATCGGAAGGCAAATAAATTCCTCTGAGAAAAAAGACAACATCAGGGCTGTTAGAGAGTCATTCATAATCAACGGACAGCCCGTCATGACAATTGTGTTTATAGTGAAGAGGGACATTGCTGAGGGAGAAGAGCTCCTCTTTGATTACAGAGTTTCAAGGAAATCATTTCAGGGTGAAGGACAGTCTCTGGAGTGGTTGGATAACTGACCAGTTCCAGAAAATACTTTGAACATACCTGTATATGTTGAACATATTTTCTTTTAACTATTAAAGATACTATCTTCTTGTGACTTGAAATCCATCTCAGTATTGCTTGTGTGATTGTTTTGAAGATGACATGTCTCGTTCTCCAACAGCTAGGACACCAGGAGGGGATAAGAGACAGTAGAAAAGTAGATAAATTAAGCTCAGAAAAGCATAGAGGCTGATTAGCCACCCCACTCAAATATTCCCAAGACAAAACAATACGCGACATCTGCCCAGCTCTTGTTCTTATTGAATGTTTTGGAATTAAGAGGTCTAATTGTCACCACTTTTGAAAAACTGTTGACTTTATCTGAATGTTTCAAATGAGCGATCACTCCACTTAAAACAAAGTTTTCAAATTACTTCATGATCAGTGGAGCAATGCAAAGAATCTTTTTCAGTGTAAGACATCTGCTTTTGGGTCAGTTTAAATTGAACAAACTCTCAAATCATTTTGAGATGATGTGTTACAGTAATTATTGATTTGTGAATTTATTGTTTACAGACAAAGGCGATATTCATTGTCAGAAGATGGATGATGGCCCAGCATTCCCAGAACAGACACTGGAGTTTCCAGCAACATTAGACGGGCAACCGCTTGGGAAGAGACATCAACTGAGACTGACTGGACTTCATGAACGACACCAAGAACAGAGCCTTCAAGATGAGTCTAGATAACAATTCCTTAATCCTTTTAGTGAAGTTTTCTGAAGAGGTTAAGGACTAAATAATTTTTCAGCTATTTTATAAGATAATTAAGTTTGATTAAAAACATCAGAGGTTTATCTTTAAAAGAATGTTTAAAAATGTAAGTTGTCTCTTAAACAAAGGCCACTGTTTGTCCACTGGAACAAGCGTCTCCAGATAATCAGTTAAGCAACCTAAAACAATTGATGATTGTAAATATGACAAGATTGTCGTGATGTAAAAGCTATAGTAAAGTGTAAAGTATAGATCTGTTGAATTCTTTTGTTTTTGTCTTCAACACCATTATATGCAGATGTTATCATTTATGTTACCTTTTTGTAGCAGCCACCTGCCAGTCAAGATGCCAGGAGGTACATGATATGACCCACAAGTACTTAATGATGCAGAGAAGAGCATATGGGAAAAAGAAAACAAGACATTTATCTGTTAACACATCCAGAAGTCAGAAGATGGGTGATGGGACAGAATTTCAAGACCAGACACTAAAGGTTAAATTGAAGTTTTAGAAGTGATTCTTTGTGTTTTGCTTTAACACAATAATATGCTGACATGATTAATTTTTACATACTGCCTGATATTCTTTACAGTCCAGGGTTCCCAGGAGTACACACAGCACAGCCAAAATGTGGCTAGCTGAAGTACAGCAGACTATAGGGGAAGAACTCTTGCCCACATTAATGTTTCTGCTCTGAAAAGCACTGGATAAAGGTATGTCACAGCCTGCTGTTCAGCTGCTGATTTTGTGCAAAACACTGCAAATGAAAGATTGAAATGTCAGCATTCTATGAATTTCAGACATGAGTATGTATAAGATTTGCATGCTAGATTTGAGTATGCTAGATTTGCAACACATGTTTTAATAACTGAAAAATTGTAATATCGCATAGTTTGCTTTGGTTTCCTCCAGGGGCTCTGGTTTCTACCCATCAGTCCGAAGATATATTAGTGGGTGGTTAAATGGATTCTGGTCAAATTGGCCCTAGGTGTAAGTGTATCTGTCTGTATTTGCATCTGGCATCCCTTATGTTTTAGTTTAGTAACAGTAACAGCTAAACTAAACATAACAGCATGTCAGCAGAAGGAAAGTGAGGATGTTTCAGATTTTACAGAAAGGTTTATAACTTTATAGATAGTATACTTGGGGTTAGCCGATGAAAAGGAAGTGAATGAAGATACTTCCACAGTAATGAAACTAATTTACTTGAGTGGGTTAAAACCTGATGTTGCCAAGAATGTACAACTATTTGATTTGATTTAGTAACTTGCGAAGCATGTATGCAAAAGTGTGAGAGCTGCAAATGGAAAGTAAAAAGACTCCCAAGCAGGAGAAAAAGGAGCCGCCGCTTTGTTGCAATTATAGTGCGATCCCAAAATTATACCCAGATATAAGATCCCTTCAAGGAAATAATGAGGATTGGGATAAATATCCTGATTGAACATATCCAGATGGGGGTGTGTTAACTAGCCCTGGGGGAAAGGGGGACAAAACACCAAGATAAAACTACTGTGAAAAAAACAGGGCATTTTTGGAGAGATTTTTGTAAGAAAGAGGCCTGAGTTCACAGTTAAAGAACATGTCAGAAACTGAAACGAGAGCCTTGCGTGAAATAATAGATTTAAACTAGGAAACCCCTTTGTAGCCTCCCTAAATTTATCTCAGGATTTAAATAAAAGAGTAATAATCTTACAGTGTACAGTAAATGGTGTCCAGGTTCCTGTAACGAAACCCAGATGAGGTATGAGGATCCTATGCAAACGCAAGAGCGGGTAGATATCGAAACAGGCGTATAATCCGAAACATTAGGCGAGCTCGTGGTCGACAGGCAAAAGGTTATTCCAAAGCCGGAAGATACAGAGACAGGCGTATAATCCAAAACAGCAGGCGATGTTCAAAGTCGTTCAAAGATGTTCAAAAGAAGGGCGAAAGGGAGGTTCGGAAGCCGGGAGAAGTATCGCAAATGAGGTACAGCTCTCTAGGAGAAGACTCAATACCGAGCAGCGGGAAGCGGGTTTGGATGGTTTAAATAGCGCTGCGCATGGTAGAGCGTGTGCTGATGGGTTAACACGTGCGGCGGCGCTTGTTATTATTAACCCGCTGCTGGTACTGGTTAGTTCTCTTGTGGGTTGATCTCCACTGGCTGGCGGTTGTGACGGTTACCCTATTAAGGGGACACAGGAGCACAGTTGTCCCGTTTATTGACTATAACAGCAAAAAGATGCAATATAAAGTTTTCTAACAGGTGGAAGGAGGCTACAGGAGTGAGGGAGGGTTGTGTTCAAAGGAGATACAAGCTGTCTGTCACGCCCCACACTCTACCTCGGAAACGCCGTTCTGTCCCTGTCACATTCCACACCCTCCCTCGCAAACGACGTTACATTCCCGGAACCTCTGCTTCACAATCTCATCCCTGATTGAACCCATCACATTCTCACATGCATCAGATTCCTCAAATTCTCACTCCCTAACCAATCATCCAATCACACCCCTTTCCTTTCAGTATTTAAACTCCCCTCACACACCTTCCCATGCTCATTATTGAGAAGCCTCTCGTAGTATTCTCCAGTGCGTGTTTCCTACCTTTTTGACTGATCTCCTGTTAGGAATCTTCTGCTTTCGCCTCTTGACCTCACCTTCTGGATTTCGACCCTTGGATTGTTTTGGATATCTTTCATTGCCGGACCCTTAGCCTCCCTTATTGACCTTGCCTCCTGGATTTTGACTTTTGGATTGTTTTTGCATATTTCTCGTTACCGGACCCTCTGCCTCCCTTATCGACCCAGCCTTTGGATTTCGTCTTTCGGATCATCCCTTTGCTACTCTGCGTTCTGTGGGATTCCAGTCACGCATAAGGATCCTCCGATTCTACCTATAGGTTCCCTGACACTGTCACAATATGCTTGGGAAAAGATGTAGAGTTTACGTGGGTGGGGAACACACCAGGCCTATTGCTATACAAGATCCTCACAGGAGTGATCCCCTTTGATAGAGGTGATGATTTACAGTAGTTTTATTGGCATGGGTAAATAGTTCTGCTTTTTGTCTGAATGTACCTCAAATGTATTAGAATGGAACTAACCGTATGCTCCCCACTATAATCACAGTTTTAGGCCATCCTCTATTAAGGTGAGAATGACTATGTAGTACTTACATACCAGACAATTTTGAACACATCACGGACTTAGCACAGTGCATCCATGATGAAGGACAAAAATATCACAACTATAATCCTGATGAATAGGGAGGGGGAAAGTGGCTGCAGTCTGTGTTTAGAGCCTGGGGAGGATCACTGGTACAATATTTCTTTATTGGCCTAATACTACTAATCATTTTTATTTTATGTATTCACTGTCTTAAAGCTGTATGCACAAAGGTAACTAGCTCTGTTAGCTAGTCTCATTGTTAAGAACATAGTGGTGTGAAAACAAATATGTGTTGAGGAGGGAGGAGGGACTGAAGGAATGTTATAAAATTTATAAAAGCTAAAAAAAACTGCTTGTCTTTCAGCTTCATCGGGTCAGTGGAAAAATACAGCTCATGTGTTAAATGTAGTAAAAAGGGAAATCAAATGTCTTGTTTTGCGAATGTAAGCAATAACGAAAGTCTTAATAAGGAGTTGTTTTTCTGTACCTGATCTTGACTAAAAAACTAATGGTTCATTTTAGGGATTAGGTAATGTATGTTAAAGGTAGGAAGTTTGTCTGTCACTGTGTATAAAAAGCACTGAGCAACGTCTTTCGGAAAGACTAGCTTTTGCAAGCAGCTCTCCCGTGTGCATACGAATAAATAGCTCTTCTTTCACCAACATCATAATTCTGTCAATTTTAGGGAGTGCAGGGCTGATGCTGAGCTGAACTGTGGCATTAATGGGCATTAAATGGAAGATCTTAGTCTCTTCTTTGACATGCATTGGATTGGAGACAAGATCTCTAGTACCACGATACTGAACACCAGAACCCCCAAGGCCTATGTACTCAGCCCACTCCTGTTCACGCTGATGACTCATGACTGCACTGCTAAGCACACTGCAAATTACATCATCAAGTTTGCTGATGACAAGAAAGTGGTGGGCCTAATTAGTAACAACGATGAGGCATCATAGAGAAAGGAGGTGGAGCAACTAGCGGACTGGTGCTTCAACAACAATCTGTCTCTGAATGTCGATAAGACAAAAGAGATGATAATTAACTGCAGGAAGGCCCGCCCTAATCACTCCCCACTGCACATTAATGGCTCCCCTGTGGAGACAGCTAGAAGTACTACAGCATCAACAACATCTCCACTTCCTGTGGTGAAGAGAAGGTCAAACCTTCCCCCCCATACTATTGAGGGATCAAACATTTATTCCACTAGTTTGCTTTTACTGTGTAAATAATGTACTTACATCATTTACTAACTATCCTGCCAGAATAATGGAAAATGACTAACTGCAATTTAAGTGTGAGCTGGCTACGTGCCTGGAACGTGAAGAGCAGAGTCAACTTCGGGCAGCCTGACCAGAACTGAGAGTTCCTGATATCTCCTTAAGTCATGATTAACAAATTCTAGAAGTCAATAATGTCTGCTTTAATAATAATTAAAGGAACCAAAGAATATTCTTACAATTCTTATAGTTTATCACGTACCAAGGCACAGCCTTGGCTTTACACCATATATGGCATGGAACTGTACTGAAACTGTCTGGGTTATCTGTGGTCGGTTATCTGTTTGTGATTTTTTTTAAACATGTCCTTTTGTATCAATAAGTAGAGTCATGGCTTCATCGGCTTTGGCTTCCATATGCAAACGTAATAATGGTAATGCCTGCTTCATACAATCCCTGGATTGTGTCTCCTTTGTTGGAGGCAACAAAACACGCTTCTCTGTTCAATCTAAAAACTTTATCCATATTCTGTCTACCCAAAGTGAATAGTGTTTCAAAAAATTCATCCACTTTCAGAATTTGACAGAAATGTTCACAACTCATCAAAACACGCTTCTCTGTTCGATCTAACAATTATATGCATATTCTGTCTAAAGTGTAAAGTCTAAAGTGTGGTCGACAGGTCTTTTAAGAAATGACAAATTCTGGATCATGTCAAAGGAGCAGGAAAAGTGGATTTAGTGAAGTGTTTGCAGTGATCCTGTGGCTCTGCCCTCAATACTATGTGATTGATATATTTTATGTCATGTGTGGGTATTTGTCCCTGGTATTAATCACAGGCAATCTCAACAGAATAGAGTTCCATACTACAGAGTGCTTCAGAGTTCCATACTGCCTAAACATAAGCAGCTCTTGCTTAGTAGATTATATCGTAGCACAAAGATAACAGCGAAACCACACTACAGCATAACTGTTTCACTTTTTCATTTAGAATAAAAAAAAAGTTCTTTAAAATTCAATGCATTTGTATTCCTTTTACCTTTCTGTTTTGCCTTTTCTAACTTGTAAGGACAATATCTCCACCTTGTTAGTAATGTCTTGAGGGAAAATTTTTATTTCAATTATCTATTTGATTATTTTTTTTATTTGAATTGAGCATTTAGCAGTGCTATTTTTTTAATTGAAGGCCTCTACTGTACATAATGTGAGTTTATTTAACAAAATGAAACAAAATGAAAGGAATGCATTTTTATGAGGAAAACAATGTTGATATTACCGTGATAATCTTCCTTAGATCATGTATTGCATCATTAGGACAGTTTGTGGGCTTGAATTACAAAAATTTTCATGTGCTATGGTACAAGATAAACAAAAACATTTATTTTAATTACATTTGTTTTTTAAAACACATGTAAGAATTTATTTAATTAACATTAGTGAAATAAAAACATTTTAAAATATTACTTTTAGTATATTTACTCCTTAATGCACAATGCAATGATAAGTAGTGCACACATGCACAGGCGTGTCTCAACAGGCACAATACTCCATACTCCAGAGTGCTTCAGAGTTTCATACTGCCAAAACATAAGCAGCTATTGCATTGTAGAGCACATAATAGCACAAAGGTAACAGTGAAACCGCACTACAGCATTACTGTTTGCTTTTTCATTTAGAAATAAACACAGTATTTTTTAAAATTCAATGCATTTCTATTCCTTTTACTTTATCGCAGCTTTGCCATTCTTAACATGCGTGGACAATATCTCCACCTTGTGGTCATTTTTGGTAATGTCTTACTTTGAGGGTAGGGTTTTATTTCAATTCTCAAATCATAGTAATGTAATTTTCTTTAAAAAAATGAAACAAAATGAAAGGAATACATTTTCATAAGGAAACCAATACTGATATTCCCATGATAATCTCCCTTAGTTCCTGTATTGCATTAAAACACTTTGTGGGCTTGAGCTACAACGATTTTTCTCTTCTGTGATACAAGATAAATAAAAACAAAAGAATTTATTTTAATTAATTTTGTTTTATAAGCAAAAAAAAACATTGAAAAACAATAGAAACAGGAAGTAAATAGGCTACACAACAAGACACACCAGAAAGACATGAATAATCACAGGGAACTAGGAACAGGACAGAAGTAGAGCACCCTCTAGGTGTACTGGGCGTGACAGTTGCATAATGCAATGAACAAAGCATTGCTTACAGGCCACTGAGACAGAGCACTATGCTTTTTTACAAATACCTATGCTTGCTGCAAAAATTACAGTTTTGTTATTAGAGCTTACATTTTGGCTGCAGATCTGCAGTAGGACCTACAGGTGATTTAAGAAATGACAAATTCTGGATCATGTCAAAGGAGCAGAAAAAGTATAATCAGTGAAGTCTTGGCAGTTGTCCTGTATCTCCAGCTTCAACACAGTGATATATATATGCTCCTGTGATTTATTGGTTCATTTATCGCCAGACGGGCCAGAGATAGTGTTGTGAAGTACATCAACCCACAGGAGCACAAGGGTAGACCCACAGCACTGTTTCTCCATATACAGGTGTGTATACATATACATGTGTGTAGCAATAACATTGCAGCAGGAGTGACATTGATTTAGAGCTCGCATTAATGGGATGTTGGTATGGTGTGCACTGAAGGCCATCAGAGCTCAGCATATCAAAGACCGGGTTCTAAGTCAAGCTGTTGCATCACAGAATCACTTCTAAACCTTACCTCCAGTATATTTAGTGCTTAAATGTCCATGCAATGAGGATAGTACTGCTTACAGGTCTCTAAGATGGTGCGCTGTCCCCGTTGACAGACATGTATGCCTGCTGCAACACTTATCCTATTTTTCTGATCATGTCAAAGGAGTAGGAAAAGTGTAATCAGTGAAATGTTGGCAGTTGTCCTGTATCTCCAGCTTCAACAAAGTGATGACTAAAGTTGCTGGGGTTTATAAGATGTTTATAAAATGTATAATGTATGTATATGTTTATAAAATGTACATTAAGGCAATGGCAGATATAAACAGACAGTGTTACAATCCCTGCCTCTCGGCAACGAAAGAGGCAGAAGAAGGCGTAGCCTTAGTTCATTAGTCCACCTATCAGTGTATGCTTTCACCACCACACCTCCGTCTCATCTGGTATTTAAGCATTAGTCTTTCCCTACCCCCTCGCTCAGTATTGGTTTCCCTTTCGAGCTACTTAGTTGCGCTACGCCTTCTACCTCCTCGTACTGTTCTGGTTCCGACTTTGGTTTATCCCCTTTTACTACGTCTTTTGGATTACGGCTCGGCTTCGGTTGCTTTCTCCTAGTTTGGTTCTCTGGCTTCCCCTGGACTCTCGGCTCTCTCCTTCGTCTACGGTTTTGGATTACGGTCTGGCTTTGGCTACTCTCTCCCTGTTTGGATCACTGGCTTCCCCTGGACTCTTGGCTCTCTCCTTCGGCTATGGTATTTGGATCACGACTTGTCTCTATCGGCTCCTGCAAGTGGGTTCACTACTTGGTTTCGGTTTCACTGGCCGAATCCGTAACAGACAGGAGAACAAAGGGCCCAATGACTATTTTGGTTCAAAACTTTTTTGGAAAAAAAAAAAATTCCTGTCGTCAACCCCAATATGGACAGACATACTAATGGGCAGATTTCAGCAATACCAAAAAATGGACAGACTACATCAATTTCTGAGGTAAAGTTCAAAATGAATGTGTGTAAAGGTTAGGGACCCTTTACAAAGCACATGAAAGGGAATTTTGCGATCATTAAGACTGAATTTGTCTAGAATAAGTAAGTCTCCTGCCCTTGTGGAAGAGGAGGAATGGAACAAGAAAAGAAAATTGCACAACATCTCAGGCATTCATTCCAAAAATCCCCCATCAAGACAATCAAACATTTTTAGTCTAAATGATAAATGCAAAATTTATGGTCATCCAAATGATCACAAGCCACCTATCATTAAATTCTAAAAAACAAGTTAAAAAAAAAAGCCCTAAACAAGTGCTGGTTTAATTTTGTCATGTAGTGTGTTGCTAATATGAATGCAATACAGACCAAAAGAAACATGGAATTCTATTCTAAAGGTTTTAAGATTATGCCTGACTGTTTACTGAATTTGGTCAAACCTGCTCTGCTTTTCAAAGCCACTGCTAGATGAGATATGCGAAGTGATATCTTCAATAGATTTCACGAGAGAAATTGACCCAGCAGATTTAATAATTCCCCTTATGTCCTGCGTTGTTTGTGGCCAAGTAAACAGTACCTTTATTACTTCCCATGTAGACGTTTGCTAGAATTGTAGTTTCTTGCATACCGAATACGAATAAGTCAGTCATTTTTTGGTTGCACAGATAGCTGATTTTTTCATGAGTTTATCAACCCTCATACACAAGTCTTTGCTAGAGAACATAGTGACACAGAATTGCTCAAAGTGTAAGTAAACAGTGGTCTGGAAGCAACGATTGGCTGGTACTTTCATGCATTGGACAGAAATTTAGAATTAAAGCATCACAACACAGCCAAAACATAGCATAGACTAAACTAATGTTGTGTTTGTTTTCTAGAAAGAAAGGAGGCATCAGACAGAGACATATGTTGATCAAACAATGTACTCACGGTTGAGAATGCCAATACTCATGAAACACAAAAAAACCTGGAGCCACTGAACAGTTACATATCAGCTCTACTGCATAGTAAAGAGGCACTGAAAGAGTCTTTGAATAGCTTGCAATCAGTGACAAAGAAACGGACAGCGTTACCTGTAACAATACACAAGACTTTCAAGACCCTTCTGGGATCTAAAGCTATTCAGATTTCCAAAAATACCAGTAGATGCTGAACCAGGTAAAATCGACATAGAATCTAATATTAGAGAATTTCTCGCAAAACATCTATGATCCAAAATTGGACTCCCAAGCCGTGAACTCCCGGAGGTTTTCTTGCAGTTAAATGAGGTTTTTCCTCTCCCCTGTGCTGTGTAAAATTTGTGTGTCCAAAGGATAATAGGCCAGATAGCTGAAGCAGCATTTGAATGCTTTCTGAGTAGTTCTACACTCAAAATAATAAAAGCTGATCTGATTTAAGAGACAATCTGTAGTGTTTTGATACAGAACACCTGCAAGGCATCTTCACTTCCCAGTCTATCGGAATGCATGGGGGGAATCAATTATCAACTGGTACTTGGGTAACATGAGAGCCATCGTTTCCACATTACAGGATCAAATCATAAAGGCTCCATACCATGTCTGTGGCAGAGCCACCTTCCCAGGAAAGACACATCACCATTGAAGGTCTATTCAATATTTTGGCTGTTTCAATACACTCCAATAAAGTTAATAAAGCAGAAGACCAAAGTTTGATAATATGTCTTACATTTACACTCCCAAACAATTATCCCATAGACAGTAAGGAAAAAAGTGTGAAATTGACACTTTATTTCAAACCAGAAAGGATGATCCACTGGTGAAGTGTTAACAATGCCCACATTGCGATAACATGCCCTTTGAGAAAAATCTCGTATCGGCCGCTAAAAGGCCCCTATAAACCCCAGCAACGTTGGCAAAGGACGCTCATCTGGCAAAACCATGGTTATATACTATTAGCTGGGGGTCTGTAGAACAGATCTGAGTCACTTTTGGAGAGGGACAAATTTTGGTTTGGTTGGGAGGGGAATGAGACCACTCCCTGTCCATCACTGCATGGTCCCAGTCTGGGAACAGCAGGTGGTCTTATCAACCCCAGCGATTTTGACAGAGACACTTACATGACAAAAACAAGGTGATTTTTTATTAGCTGAGGGTTTGTAGAATAGATTTGAGGTATTTTTGAAGTGGCACAATGTTTTTTTGGCTGGGAGGGGAGTGATACCACTCCCTGCCCATCGCTGCACGGTCCCAGTCTGGGAATAGGAGGTGCTCTACAAACCCCAGCAGTTTTGACGGAGACATTTATCTGACAAAACAGTGGTGATTTTCTATTAGCTGTGGGGCTGTAGAATAGATTTGACATATTTTTGAAGAGGCACAAATTTTGGTTTGGTCGGGAGGGGAATGAGACCACTCCCTGTCCATCACTGCACGGTCCCAGTCTGGGAATAGGAGGTGCTCTATAAACCCCAGCAGTTTTGACGGAGATGCTTATCTGAGAAAACCATGGTGATTTTCTATTAGCTGTGTGTCTATAGAATAGATTTGAACTACTTTTGGAGAGGCACATTTTTTTTTGTCAGGAATGAGACTTCTTCCTGTCTAGCAGTGCACAACTCTGTGTCAATTTGCAAGGAGGAAGTGATATAAAAACACCAATAAGATTGCAAGAAAGTAAAAAATTAATGAAGAACGGCAATTTCCTACCTGAGGGTCTATTTATCATATTCCACCTAGTTTTGTGGATGTACAAATTGTTGTTGTGCTATAAATGTGACATTAATTGGTCCAGGGTTATTTTTTATGAGGCAGGTTTTAGGGGGCTTTTATTTTGAAGGGTGCTGCCAAGCCAGCGTCGCCTAATGTAGCTTCCTGCTACTGAAACCGGGTGCGAGCTGCACGATTTGACTGATTCTCATTTCAATCTGAACCATCCTCACACGGGGCACCAATAAATGTAGGGGTTTTGTGAATTTACTGGGACAATTTATTAATTGTAGCAGCAATCACGAGGTGGTTCGTTACGGCTTTTAGAAAATCAATCGATCAGCGACGCACACACACACGGATTCAATCAACGAGATACATTTATTAATACATAACCTGTGCATAAAACATAACAATCTGCCTGGGTACAGCTGGCAGATCTTACTGTGAGGGCTATCAAAGTGCAAGGTATATAATAAGGAAGAGATGCAAAACACAAAGCGATACACAAAATATACTTTAGTATACCGTTCGGCTATACTATCGTTAATCAGTCTACATTAGCTACTCAAAAGTAAATACATTACTTATATGAATTGAATTGATACCAACTTGTGTTGAGGTAACAATTGAATATGGATATGGATTCGTATTTCCCAGCACGGGCACCAAGACCAGCTAGCGGCTGCGGCGTTCAACAGGCGTCGTCTGGCTCCTGGCCAACCAGTCGGGGTGCAGCTCGGAGTCGGACGAATTAGGACCGGGTAAAGTTAGCTTGAAGTTCGAAAACGATTTTGGCACACCTGTAGCGTTTACACGAAACCTCTTAAGAGTTGCGAGAATACTTCCTTTGTGTATAAAATAAATTGTGAATGCTTTCTCAGCCTTTACTTTGTCGTTTTTATGACATTTTTTTGACCAAGCACGAATATTCTTTTGTCCATATCTTCACAATGGAAGCACAGAACGCCTTCAGACCAAATGCATTTTAAAGACCACGACTTGTGGATATTTCCACAGCCTCTACATCAAACTATCAGTGAGCTAATTATCTTTTTTTAAACCTCCGGTTTTTCATCGATGCATAATTACGCACTAACTAGAACCCGGGGGACCGCTGTGTTCACAAGTTCACAACGCGAGAAATACTGTTCAATACGGTTTCGTGCGAAAAACCCGTATATGACCATAGGAAGCAGAACAGCGCAGTCTCCAATTACCCAGACTGTAAGCACGGGAATAAAGCTTTGTTTGATTTCTGAAACCCTTCCTTTACGTCCTGTTTTCATTCAGGTAAGGGTCAACTATATTCACAATACTACTGGCAGCAGGAAGATTAAAATATTCTTTACTCAGCAGCTTATTAAAAACAGCTCCCATGATGTTCAAACCGACTTTTTACACAGAACACTGACTCAGCTTTGTGTTCTGAATCTCTTTTTGTCGTGCTTTTATTTAATGTGGCACAATGCACTGGGATAGGGGTATTCTGTTCACAAACCAATAGCATTTAAACCACAGCACCCACAATGCTGCAAGTAAGTGTTTTGCACACTAAGCAGGTCCTCTGACTTTTCCCAGCTTTGTTTTGGGTTGTGGAACCTTTATTTTTTTATGATTTTTTAAGATAACACTACAGGTAACACACTGGGATAGGTGGGTCTTCTTCATGACTCAATAGTATTTCAGGCACAACAGCCACACTGCTGAAACCAAGTGTTTTACACACCAGACAGCCCCCCTAACCCTATACAACCTTGCTGTGGCTGTGGCCCCTTTCTTTCTTTTTTAATGATTTTGTGAAGATAACACTACAGGTAATACACTGGGATAGGTGGGTCGTCTTCATGGCTCAATAACATTTCAAATACAACAGCCACACTGCTGAAACCAAGTGTTTTACACACCAGACCACCCCCCTAACCTTATACAACCTTGCTGTGGCTGTGGCCCCTTTATTTATTTTTTTATGATTTTTTCAATATGGCACTATTAGACAGGCAGTACATGGGGATTGGGGGGTGCTATTCATGAGTCAATAGCTGTTCAAGCACAACAGCCACAGTGCTGCAACCAGGTGTTTTACACACCAGACAGCTCCCCTAACCTTATAGAACCTTGCTTTGAGTTGTGGAACATTTCTTTATTTTTTATGATTTTATGACTGTAATCAAGTGTTGTGCTCACTAGGCAGGCCTCCTGACCTTTCACAGTCATGCTTCGTTGTGTGAAACTTTAATTCTCTTTTTAGGATTTTTTTAACATGGCAACTTCCACCGAGATGGGTGGGGGGTGTGGGGGTGCTCTTCAATAGCTTTTTCATCTATACACACAAACGGATGTAACCAAGACATTCAGAACCTGTCACGCAGGGGCTGACTGCTGAGGATAGGGATCCAATGCGGTGCCCTTGGTAGGGTTGGCGCGAGACGCAGGCGTAGTCGGAGTAAACAGGCAGGGGTCCGAGTCCGGAAAGGCGTAGTACAGGCGTAGGCACAGAATCGACAGGCGAAGGCGTAGTCGAGGGACTGGCAGGGGTCGGAGTCCGGGAAGGCGTAGAAGTTGCGCCTGTCTAATGGTGCCATATTTAAAAAATCATAAAAAAATAAATAAAGGGGCCATAGCCACAGCAAGGTTGTGTAAGGTTAGGGGGGCTGTCTGGTGTGTAAAACACTTGGTTTCAGCAGTGTGGCTGTTGTATTTGAAATGCTATTGAGCCATGAAGACTACCCACCAATCCCAGTGTATTACCTGTAGTGTTATCTTTAGAAAATCATTAAAAAATAAAGAAAGGGGCCACAGCCACAGCAAGGTTGTATAAGGTTAGGGGGGCGGTCTGGTGTGTAAAACACTTGGTTTCAGCAGTGTGGCTGTTGTGCCTGAAATGCTATTGAGTCATGAAGAAGACCCACCTATCCCAGTGTGTTACCTGTAGTGTTATCTTAAAAAATCATAAAAAAATAAAGGTTCCACAACCCAAAACAAAGCTGGGAAATGTCAGAGGACCTGCTTAGTGTGCAAAACACTTACATGCAGCATTGTGGGTGCTGTGGTTTATATGCTATTGGTTTGTGAACAGAATACCCCTATCCCACTGCATTGTGCCACATTAAATAAAAGCACGAGAAAAAGAGATTCAAAACACAAATCTGTGTCAGTGTTCTGTGTAAAAAGTCAGTCTGAACATCATGGGAGCTGTTTTTAATAAGCTGCTGAGTAAAGAATATTTTAATCTTCCTGCTGTCAGTAGTATTGTCAATATAGTTGACCCTTACCTGAATGAAAACAGGACGTAAAGGAAGGGTTTCAGAAATCAAACAAAGCTTTATTCCCGTGCTTATGTCTGGGTAATTGGAAACTGCGCTGTTCTGCTTCCTATGGTCATATACGGGTTTTTCGCACGAAGCTGTATTGAACAGTATTTCTCGCGTTGTGAACGTGTGAACACAGCGGTCAACCGGTTTCCAGTTAGTGCGTAATTACGCATCGATGAAAAACCGGAGGTTTAAAAAAAGATAATTAGCTCACTGATAGTTTGATGTAGAGGCTGTGGAAATATCCACAAGTCGTGGTCTTTAAAATGCATTTGGTTTGAAGGCGTTCTGTGCTTCCATTGTGAAGATATGGACAAAAGAATATTCGTGCTTGGTCAAAAAAATGTCATAAAAACGACAAAGTAAAGGCTGAGAAAGCATTCACAATGTATTTTATACACAAAGGAAGTATTCTCGCAACTCTAAGAGGTTTCGTGTAAACGCTACAGGCGTGCCAAAATCGTTTTCGAACTTCAAGCTAACTTTACCCCGGTGTCTCTCTCGGGGACCTACTAGTAGTCCGGCTGACTAGTAGAAAGTCTCTGTGCACAGAGGGTGACCGCGGGTCTGAGCAAGTCACTCTTCAGGGGGAAGAAACTTTGTGTAGCGCTGTTGCTGAATAAAAACGTATTCAACTTGTCGACATGAGTCCAAACGTACAGATGCAGCCATTCAAAACAAGCGGGCGATACCGCATTATTTTGCGGTGCGCTTGACACGGTGTACCGCAAGTTACGGTATTAAAACTGTAAATTCTCACATAGTTCCGCATAATACCACGTGGTACCGCAAGTAAAATAATAGTATCTGGAATTTCCGCAAGGTGGAGCTAATAAAGCTCAACCTCTCATGTTTGAGCTGTCGCCATCAAAGTCTTTACCTTGAACTTGAACTTTATGAACTTGTAACCAGTACTTTATGCCATATGTAACCAGTACTGGTACAATGGAATTCTTACTTACAGAAAGTCTCTCGATTGTAAAACAAATGTAAAAAACAAAACAAAGTGCAAACAGTGCATCAAGACAATATACAAACAATAGACAATGTGCAAGTAAACATGTAGACAGTTTGAATGTAATCAATACAGACGTGTAAACAATGACTGGAGATGTGCAATAGATAAGAAATCATAATGAGGTAGATGGTGATGGTGTAGGTGTGGTCCGAGGGGGATGGCTAAATGTGTTCGCCAGTCTCACTTCTTGTGGATAGAAGCTATTGAAGAATCTAGTGGTAAGTGTCTGTATGCTCTTATATCTCTTGCCTGAGGGCAGTGGGGTGAAGAGCTCATGCCCAGGGTGGTGACTGTCCTCTGTGATGGCCAGAATTCTACCACGGCAGCGGTCCTCATAGAGCTGTTTAATCTCGGTGAGACCGCAGCAGATGATCTTCTGGGCCATATTGACCATTCTCTGCAGTGCCTTTCTTTCTCGCGAAGAGTTGTTGCCATACCACACGGTGATCCCGTTGGTGAGGATGCTTTCGATGGTGCAGCGGTAGAAGTTCACCAACACATGTATTGGCATCCCTAATCGCTTGAGGCACCTCAAGAAATAAAGGCGCTGCTGAGCCTTCTTCATGATAGAGTCAGTGTTCACAGTCCAGGTTAGATCTTTAGAGATGTGAATTCCCAAGAACCTAAAGCTGGTGATTGTTTCCACTTCCGTTCCATCAATACTGAGTGGGCTGTGAGTGTATGGCCTGTGTCTCCGAAAGTCCACTATTAGCTCTTTCGTTTTCTTTATGTTCAAGTCCAGGTTATTGCTATGACATCACCTAAGCAGCTGTACGACTTCATCCCTGTAAGTGGACTCGTCATCATCACTGATCAGTCCTATTATAGTGGTGTCATCTGCAAACTTAATGATGCGGTTGTTGCTGTGTCTTGCTGTGCAGTCGTGAGTAAATAGGGAGTACAACCTTGGACTCAGACAGCAGCCTTGTGGGGTTCCAGTGCTCAGGGTGAGTGGTGTTGATGTTTTATTGCCTATTCGCACCACCTGTGGTCTCTCGATAAGAAAGTCCAGCAGCCAGTTGCAGACAGAGTTGCACAGACCTAATCCCCTGAGCTTTGTCACCAGTTGACTGGGTATGATGGAATTGAATGCTGAACTGTAGTCCACAAACAGCATTCTCACATACGAGTTCTTAGTGTCCAGGTGTTCCAAGGCTGTATGCAGAGCCAGGGAGACAGCATCATCCACTGATCTGTTGTTCTGGTAGGCGAACTGCAAGGGGTCCAGGGACTCTGTGATGGAGGAGTTGATGTGTGACAACACCAGCTTCTCCAGGCATTTCATCACCACAGATGTTAATGCTACTGGGCGGTAATCATTCAGGCATGTCACTTTTGCCTTTTTGGGGGTTGGAACAATAGTGTTTTTTTTAAAGCAGGTGGGGACCATGGACTAAGATACCGAAGATATTACTAATGGTATTTATAATTAATGACCTTGGACAAGCTGTAAACTCAAAGTATTGCCCTGGTCCACATTCTTTTTTCATTGACCGTCTTTGTAAAAGTAACACCACAGCATTTAGTTGATCCAATCACGCATTTGTTTCCAATCACGCAAGGTACAGTAATTTTTGAGAATCTCCAATTCCCCATGCCTTTCACATGCTCATAAAATATATTGATTTAGGAACATTAACATATTCCTGTATGTAACGTGTACTGTATACACTATGTATATGTATATTTAATGTCTTTACTGTGCCTGTTTAAGTATTGAATATTTATATGGAATTTTACCACTGAAGGGAAATCTTAGTAGCTGAGCATAAAAAGAATAGGAGCATAACGCGTGTGAAGGCCATAAATGATATTAATTTTGGAACATAAACATACAGTATTACAGTATGTAAACTATATATGGCTGGTCTCGGTACTTTAAAGAAAAAATACACACCAGTATTCCATTTCTCCCTAAACATTTTAAGCATCGAAGTCTTTAACAAATACGCTCGATACCGGAGTCAACAAGCATACTTTTAGAATTTGATTAATAGGGAATACAATGTGGAATCGCGTATCTAAAGAAATTAATAACGATATAATTATATTCATGTACTACAACACAAGAATAGTATATGCTGTTTCACCACTCCTTGTGTGACTGTGCTGGTAGCCTGTTGGTCTAGGTGCTGGGTTAATAACTCACTGATTGGCTGTTCAAATCCAGCCAGTGCCATGACTTTATTTTTTAACAAACATTTTCATTTCTTTGAAAAAATAGAATAGTAATATTATGGACAATTAATTGACAATAAATATAGAAAAGCACATATTAAAATTGGGAAATTTGGTTTCAAAAGTCCTCATATCAACGATGCCTATACTTTTTTCCTCTACAGTATGCTAATCTATTGTAGTGCATTCGCCCCCCTCTTAGGCTGCGCAAACAATCTTTTAGATTTTTATAGAGAAATGGAGGCTGTACAGTATGCATTACAATATAAATATTTACTGTCAAACTTTAAATCAACAATTGATTTAAAGACGATCTGTCAAAGCGCAATGAAACCTATTACTCGATTCTTATGGACGCCCGGTCCCGCCAGGGATTTAAAAAAAACATGGAATTGCGTATCTAAAGAAATAACAGTATACAGTAACTATGTTCATGCACAAACAGTAGCATGTTAAGTTATTAATTTGGGTGTCTCCTCTTGCCAGAAAGCGCTAAATTGCATTTTGAGTGCAGTTTTGGACTTTTTTAAATTACAACCCATAAATAAGCTGATACTGTTTAGACTTTTAATTATTTTAAATTATTACAGCAGCACAATGTGCTTTTTCATGAAACCTCCTCGAGTAACGAAATGTCTTGCGTTGTACAGCTTTTCAGCTAAATACTGTATATTTATCACTTACGCCTGACATAAGAGTTGCCCGATAAAAACCGGTTGAACAGCTCTGTTGGAGGTTTTGTGAAAAAGGAGGTTTCTCTCTAGGAGGTTTCGTGAAAAAGCTACAGGCGTGCCAATCGTAATCGTTTTTATTTTTAATCGTTCTATGCAGATGGCTGGTGGCATGTTCCATAAGAGTATGGTAATTAAAAACCATTAATACTTTCGTTGGAGTTTAAATAAAGTTGATGTTTTCTCTAGGGGCTGCTCGCCTGCGTCTGAATAGCGACTACTAAGCTGTGAAAACATGTGTCTGTCTTTCCGTGAGGGGAAGGGAATCTGATCTGATCTGCAAGGCCCTTTGGCTACAAAACTAAAAAGAAGATACACTCTCGCCCTCTCTCTCTCGGGGGGCTGGTCATGTGTCTCTGTCTGGTCGGGGCGCGGGAGAGCCAGTTGGCAGGTGGTGACGGAGAAATAAATAAAGGCAGCTTTTGACTCCGCAAGTCTGAGTTTTTGTGTCCTTCATCATTACACTATCATTCTGTCCATCGAAAACCTGTTTATATTTGACCTTTCAGAACACCGACTGTATCTGTTTTCTTCCTAGCACAATTTATGAGCACTCTGTGATTAAATTAATTCTCATTACATTATCATTCTTACTGTGCATAACAAGGAAGATAAATAAACATAAGGTTGTTTAATGACGAACTATTGTTTATCTCATGGCTAAATAGTCAAGTCTAGCCAAAAAGAGAAAACATCGACTTTATTTAAACTCCAGCGAATGTATTAATGGTTTTTAATTACCATACTTTTATGGTACATGACTTTGCTAAAATGTATTTAAAAATAAAAACGATTACAAATGCCAGCGGAGAGAGAGAGAGCGTATTCGCAGAAAAGGTTAAAACTACCACTTTTTATACACACGTTATTTCACGTTAGTTACTGTAATACTGTATGTTTATGTTCCAAAATTAATATCGTTTATGGCCTTCACACGCGTTATGCTCCTATTCTTTTTATGCTCAGCTACTAAGATTTCCCTTCAGTGGTAAAATTCCATATAAATATTCAATACTTAAACGGGCACAGTAAAGACATTTAAATCTTTCTACGACCGACCAACGCACCACGAGGGCCCTTGTCGGTCAACCAACCTCTGACATCAAGGACTGCAATCCAGATGTTCCCAAGAATCTCACAGACAGATAGGCGCCAGGAATGACCATTGATCATGATAGCCAGGCATGGTTGGGCACATCCCCATTTGGGAGCTGCTCCTTATCGGAGAGAAAACACCTTAAATCAGAACTGCATGAATAGCTTCTCTGGCTGCATCACAGAGATGAAAATGAGAGAGAATGGGCCTCATTTAGGAAAGCAGAGCAACACTTCTTTCTGTCTTTATTAATAGGCGTTGCCGCTACAGGAGTATACATATATATCACTTTGTTGAAGCTGGAGATACAGGACAACTGCCAACACTACACTGATTACACTTTTCCTGCTCCTTTGACATGATCACAAATTTCAGAAATTACCTGTAGGTCTTACTGGAGATCCGCAGTCAAAACACAAGCTCTAGTAAAATACGATAAGTGTTGCAGCAGGCACACATGTGTGTCAATGGGGATAGCGCACCATCTTAGAGACCTGTAAGCAGTACTATGCTCATTGCATGGACCTTTAAGCACTAAATATACTGGAGGTAAGGTTTAGAAGCAATTCTGTGGTGCAACATGCCCGACTTACAACCCGGTCTTTGATATGCTGAGCTCTGAAGGCCTTCAGTGCACACCATACCAACATCCCATTGCTTCAGAGCTTGCATTAATGTCACTCCTGCTGCAATGCTTTGCTACAAATCTGTATATGGTTTTTGAAAGAGAAAGTGCAGTGGGTCTACCCTTGTGATCCTGTGGGTTGCTGTACTTCACAACACTATCTCTGGCCCATCTGGAACTAAATCCTGATCCTGATTATTGCCTTGGGCATGTACCAATAAATCACAGGAGCATATATATACAGTATATATGTATGTTACTGTGTTGAAGCTGGAGACACAGAATCACTGCAAACACTTCACTGAATACACTCTTCCTGCTCCTTTGACATGATCCAGAATTTGACATTTCTTAAAAGACCTGTCAGCCTGACTGCAGGTCCGCAGCAAAAATGTAAACTCTAGAAAAATATGATAATTTTGGGCAGCAAGCACAGGTTTCTCTCAGTGGGGACAGTGCTCCGTCTCTGAGACCTGTAAGCAGTACTATGCTGCTAAAGACCTGTATATGTTGGTTTTTGAAGGAGATGCAGTGCAGTGGGTCTATGCTTGCTTAGATTCCACAAGACACATTTATCCGTCTTTAGAACTGCCTCTCTGTCCCCAAGTCAGAGAACAGCAGGTGTCTGTCTCAGGATATACCCAGTCCCTCACAGACAGAGGAGATGGAGGCTGTAACATCCTGAAGTAAAAGTAAAGATGGGGTTAAAATTAAGTCCTTTCTGCTTGAAGATTAGACTTCTAAGCAACAGGAGTTTATGGCAGGAAAGGGAGAACTGATAAGGATTCCAGATGTGAGCTAGGAGAGCTAGGGAACCCCCTGGGGACTTAGTCCTTGACCATTTGGCCAAAAAGCTGTAAACTGGCCAAACACGTGACCTCCCCCCTTTACCATAATAGCAGTGATGTCAGAAGCGGAAAGGAAAGAATATATAAACCTAAAGTTTGTACCAGCACTTTGAACAATATTTTGGTTTTGTTGTTTCTTGCGGGAAACAAGACTACGGCTTTATTGTTCCTTGCATGCAATAAACACATCTGTTTAACTTCATCTCGGGATCCAGGACCTTATTCTTTCTGTTACAACAATTTTGGCGTAGTCGGCGGATGCTCCAGAAAGCGCAGAACTTCCCATTAGCAGGAGTGCACATTACTAAGAGGTAAGGACTCCTCTTTTTAAAAAAAGTCCAGACTCTCTTGTCTGACCGATGGGGAAGTCTCTGCTTCCTGCAAGAATCGCCCGAGATGATGGAGTAAACGTGAGTTCCTGAATTCCTCTGGCCTGGGGAAGACACCGGTGTATGTAATGGGTGGTTGGCTGTAAGTCCAGAATTTGGTCTGGCAGGCGGTGATCCGTGGTATTGTGTACAGGCATTCGAAACTAGTGTTGGGTGTATGCCTTAATTGCATGTGTGAAACTAGTGTTGCGTGCATGCCTTAATTGCACGTGGAGTTTTTGAACGGGTTTGGACCTTTACCGTGAGGCTCAGGACAGGTGTGGGCCTTAATTGTGCCCAGGGTTCTGAAGCTTGAGTGGTGCTTTGAATGCACGTATAATCCAGGATTGGGTCCTGAGAGTAACTACGCCTTGATCATGCATGGATAGGCATGGCATGATTTTGTTTTGTTTTAAAGGGAACAGGAAAGACGTAGATGATACATGTATGTTTTTCATGTTTTCCTCCGTTTAAAGGGAGCAGCAGAGACGTAGATATAGATGTATGTTTCTGGTGTATTTCTTGTTTGTGAACATATACACATGCACGACACTTACATAAACACACCTCATAATAAAAGAGCAAAGCACTAAGTAGCAGGATTTAAAGGACGTTGAGATCCGAGAATAGCCATGATTGAGCTCAGTGCTAAAGTCCACCCTGGGGCAAAAACAGAGATGCTGGCATTCTGGGAATGGTGAATTACTGATCAAGGAAGGGAGTTCTCAAGGTCTCGTTCCTTGCCTGTGAACAGTGCTGTGTAAGTCCTCTCTAAAGACTCTGAGAGGCATTTAGATCTGGCGGTAACAGACGCCCATAGTTGAATAAGTGCAGGAATGCACAGGTTTTTCAAGTAAAAGCATCCCCCTACTGTATGAGCTGTTACCTCACACACGACAAAGTAACTCTTCAAGAGACCGAACATGTGTGCTAACTGATGGTCTGAGAAAGTAGTGTAAGGGTCTGTTTATATATCGGAAAAGTGTAAGTTGACGGAAAAGAAGGAAAAATATGGGAAAAGCTGAGTTTGTCAGAGGGAGTTTGGGGCGAAGACACCTGTAAAGAAAGCATATGAGTATTGGCAAAAGCACAAGGATGGAGCTGCCACCCTGCTGCGCGGCCGGCACCAGTGGTGGCAGATACATGAGAAAAAAAGAAAGAAATTGGAATGCGATTACTAAAAAGTGTGTTTACGGGAGAAAAAAAAACGAAAGAAATAAATGAAAGAAAATATATTTTTACTCGCTACGAAAGAGTATGAACAAAAGCGAAAAGAGGCAGTGCAGGTGTATCAGAAACTAAAGAAAGAATTAGTTCCTGGTCGCACTGCACTAGTTAATGTGTTACAACTGTCAATTAAATTATATCCTGCTCTCCCATAGGGGAACAGTCAGGCAGGAAATGAAAATAACTGGGATCAATTCCCACAGTGGCCATATGGAGATGGGGGATCTGATTGGGTTGACACTTGATGCGAGTGGGATAAAGACGGATCAGGGACTCCCCTAATAAGGGAGGGCGCCCGCAGATCTGTACTCTCACCCGAAGTGGGAAAGGACTTGATGTAGCAGGGGCTGGCGCTGTTGATGACAGCGTTACTCTTACTCTGTCGCGCACCCCGTCGAGGGGGCCCGCACTCGCACCTACCTTCCCTGATTCCCCCATACGATCAAATCCAAAACTGGAAGATATTGACCGGAGGGCTAAAGAAGTACCGCATCCGAAATTAGGAATGCAGCGAACCTGGAGTGCGCTTCAGGAATTAAAAAAATACATGTAGAAGTGAAACCAAATACAGTGCATTATAGTACGAAGAGAAAAATATATTCTTGATCTGTATGTGTGTTTTATGAATTTGTGTGTGTGTGTGTGTGTAAGTGTAAGTGTGTAAAAGACCACAGTGCGTAACTGAGTTTTGGTATACTAAATGACAGTGCGAGTGTGTTTGGCCAGCTGGACTGGCTAGAGATGTAACTAGAGAGACTTGACGAAAATCAACTTAAAAAAGAGATTGGAAAATATGAGAGCGTCTGAAACATACAAGTACAGTACAGGTGGACTTAAAAAGGAGTTAAGATAAACAGTTTTTGTATTTATATACAATTAGTTGTAATAGGTGAACCAAAAGTTGAATTTATTTTAATGGCTTTAAACCTGATACTGCAGAAGGCGCAAGCAGGATGAAGGAAGCAGGGACATGCCCTGTGGTTCAACTGACAGGAAACAACAGTGAAAAATATATCACCCAGCTAAGAGCTCTGTCTGGGGAGAATAAACAGTCTTGTGAGAGATCTGTTTACCTAAAGATTAGATCCTGTAAATTCCTTATAGACTCCCTAAGTCTGTCCCAGTCCAGTGCATAAAAGGAGTTAAACCTAAAATGTACTATAAATGGGGTGTCGGTTTCTCTGTTATGGGATACTGGAGCACTAATGTCATGCTTGTCTCATTTCACAGTGTGCTATAGAGTAATGTACAGATGCAGCCATTCAAAGTGTGCGGCACAAACACGTATCGCGGGTAATTGGCTACGTCATCGCGCGTCATACCGAGGTACATGATTGGTTGACCGAGAGGGGCACTTGTTGGTTGGTCGTAGAAAGATTTAAATGTCTTTACTGTGCCTGTTTTAGTATTGAATATTTATATGGAATTTTACCACTGAAGGGAAATCTTAGTGGCTGAGCATTAAAAGAATAGGAGCATAACACGTGTGAAGGCCATAAACGATATTGATTTTGTTACATAAACATACAGTATTACAGTAACTAACATGAAATAACGTGTATAAAAAGTGGTAGTTTTAAGCTTTTCTGTGAATACGCTTGATACTGGAGTCAACAAGCATACTTTTAGAATTTGATTAATAGGAAATATAATATGGAATCGCATATCTAAAGAAATTAATAACGATATAATTATATTCATGTACTGCAACACAAGAATAGTATACGCTGTACAATGTCTGTTGATACTGTTTGTGTAGGGCTGTTTCACCACTCCTCATGTGGCCTTGTGGATGGTCCTGTGGTCTAGGTGCTTGGCTATTAAGCCACAGGTTGGGTGTTCAAATCCAGCCAGCACCATGGCTTTTATTTTAACAAACATTTATTTGAAAAAATAGAATGGCAATATTATGGACAATTAATTGACAATAAATATAGAAAAGCACATATTAAATTTGGGAAATTTGGTTTCTGTCAAAATGCAAGGAAAACTTTAAATTGATTCTTATGGACGCCTGTCCCGCCAGGGATTAAAAGAAAACATGCAATTGCATATCTAAAGAAATAACAGTATAACTATGTCTGTGCACAAACAGTAGCATGTTACATTATTAGTTTGGGTGTCTCCTCTTGCCAGAAAGCTCTAAATCGCATTTTGAGTGCGGTTTTTGACTTTTTTTAAATTACAACCCATAAATACAGCTGATACTGTTTAGACTTTTAATTTTTTTAAACTGTATTACAGCAGCACAATGCACAATGCAATGTAAATCGCTACCTTTGTCTTCTGCGTAATAATGTTCAGAAATAAGAAATTAGATTGCTCATAAATCTAATCACTTATTCTACATAAACACAGCGTAATTGCTCTCTGAAAATGCTCTTTTTCTTGTTCGTTTTGGAGACCTTGATCGAAACTGATTTGAGATGTCAGAACGGATTTATTTTCTGTGTATTTCTGTGTGCGCATTTCCTACATTGCTTCATTTGTCGAGATTTTAACTTTATATTTATGCTCAGGATTTCAACTATAAATCGTACACTAATTACTAGCAGTAAATACTGATGTTTTGCTCCCTCTTACCACAAAAATATATATGTATTGTAGCTGGAATGAACTTTTTTTCGTACGTGTCTCTACCTGCTGCGACTCGAACAGGCAACCAGAGGTGGAGGTGCGTCTTTCCGCCTCCATAACTGAAATGCCAAACAGGAGTGGCGCAGCGCGGTTTTCATCACTTTATGCGGGAGTGCTGGCTGTGACGAATTAAACCAATTTCACAGGTATTTTCAAAGTAGAAGGGTCTAACAAAGTCATGTACCATAAAAGTATGGTAGTTAAAAACCATTAATACTTTCGCTTGGGTTTAAATAAAGTCGATGTTTTCTTTTTTGGGTAGACTTGACTATTTAGCCATGAGGTATACAACAGATTGTCATTAAACAACCTTATGTTTATTAATCTTCCTTTTTATGCACAGTGGGAATGGTAATGTAATGGGAATTAATTTAATCACAGAGATCTCTCTAGTCGGGGCGCGGGAGAGCCGGCTGGCAGGTGGTGACGGAGAAGAAAATGAAGGCAGCTTTTAGCTCCGCAAGTCTGAGTTTTTGTGTCCGTCATCGTTACACTAGCATTCTGTCCATCGAAAACCTGTTTATGTGACCTTTCAGAACACCGATCTGTTTTCTTCCTAGCACAATTTATGAGCACTCTGTGATTAAATTAATTCCCATTACATTACCATTAGCACGTAAAAAAAATTGCGTCGAAAAGCCGGGCGTAACAATTGTTTCCTTTTTCTGATCACTCACTGTTTGGATACTGGTCTCACCTCCCCTGTTCCTTGTTTTCTTGTTATTTGCTGTGTATGCCTGCTGCGATCCACTCCTGCCCTCACACCTAAAGAAGACTATTTTACATTTATTTGTGCGGTCCATAGTGCTATTAACCCTTGCTAATACGTTTGTGGCCTTTTCAAAGCCTGTGCTGTCCTTTGAAAGCGAGATGATCTCTGGTTCTTTGACAAAACAAGGCTCGCCAGATAATGTGAAAAAGACACGACTCGAAACCTGTTTTTATAGCTTTTAAAGTCGTGCAATGTGTAAGCAGGAACACATCATTATATCTTATATATGAAAAATACATAATATAGCTCACAAACAAACGCAAATGTGTTTTTAATAAAATGTTTTTATTCATTCATAATCTCACTCGCATAACTCATATTCCCGAGTGCCCCCCTCCCGGTCTAACGATTTCAGGAAGACTAAGGAAGGACTAAAGAAGTTGTCATCTGTTGTTGAAGCTCTGTGAGCTCGGTGACTTTGAGACCACTTGTTATCCCAAGTTATTCGAATCACCACAATTCAAATAGGGAAAAAAGTGCTGACTGACAAGATTTAAGATGTGGCTGTCAATGTTAGATTAAAAAAAAACACATTGCCCGACGTTAGTTACATTGCTTGAAAAATAATTTTATTTCGAGAGTGGATAAGTAATTCAAGTGTTTTTTTTAACTTCCTGAAAAACAAGTAATAATTTAACAATATGTGCAAATGTTTTATGATATGTCGCTGTTGTGAATGTCTGTGGAGTGTATCTTATTTGCCTGTCCTGACTGGTGGAGCTCATCCAGCTGTGTCTGGATATCTTGGTCAAATATTCGGCTAGTGTTTATTGTCTGTTTAGGGTTCTGTAGCATTCCACACGGCTGGACAGCTTGTTCCCCCCTCCCGCCCCTCTCTGTGTACAGTCGAGCCTCCTGTCCAGCTCTACTGTACACAGAGAGGGGCGGGAGGGGGGAACAAGCTGCCCAGCCGTGTTGTTGAAGCTGATACTCTGGATTCTCTCCAGACACAGCTGTATGGGGTCCACCATCCAGGACAGGGGGCTCTACTGTACACAGAGAGGGGCGGGACAAGCCGATACATACTCTTAGAGTTTGATTAATAGGGAATATAATATAAAAATATAGCACTAAAAATAAGATACACTCTACAGACATTCACAACAGTGACTGTCAGAAGATAGGACACAGTGACTCAGACACCCGTTGAATGAAAAGGGGCACTTTAATGTTCTGTACGGCTAATATTAAAGCCAATACTTTAAAATTATTTTCTGTATGTTTATCAATAGTGATTACTGGCCTAATTCGGCCCTGCACAGGTTGTTAGGTGTTTTTTTCTGCACATGGAGGATGTTTCTACAGATCTCCATGTGCAGAGTTTCTGTGGGGTGTTTGTCCCATTGAGTGTACTCCTGGTCTGTGAGGGGACCCCACACTTCACTGCCGTATAGGGCAATGGGTTGGACTACACTTTTAAATATTTGGAGCCAGATTCTTGTTGGTGGATTGATGTTGAAGAGCCTCTGGTCTTGTCCAGATTGACTGTCAGCGCCCAGGTCTGACAGTGCTGCTCCAGCAGTGCCAGGTTCTGCCGCAGCACCTGTTCTGTGGGCGACAGCAGAAAAACACCTTAATTGTGAACCAAATGGAATGGCCTCTCTGTATCAAGCACCACTGAGATGAAAGAGAGAGGGACTGGCAAGGGAGCAGAAAACTTAATTCCTGTATTTTAATCAGCCTCGCCGCTACAACAGTATCTAAAACATGCTTCTTACAGTTAAGAAATATTACAAAACTTTCTCTCCACTCATGACACAGAGAAATTAATACATGCTCTTGTATACAGCAGGTTAGACTACTGCAATGCCCTATTATCAGGGAGCACCCACCACTCTTTCAACACCTTACAGCGAATTCAGAATGCAGCAGCTAGAATTGTTACTAAGAGCAGAAAGTACGACCATTTAACCCCCATACTTAGCTCTCTTCATTGGCCTCCTGTCAGGTACAGGGCGGACTTCAAAATCCTTCTACTTACTTACAAGGCTCTCAGAGGTCAGGCATGTCTCTGTCTAATGGAACGTATTAATGTTTGCCATCCAAATCGCCTGCTTAGATTACAGAATGCAGGTCTTCTTCATATTCCATGAATTAATAAAATAACAGTTGGCAGTAAAGCCTTTAGTTACAGGGCCCCTAGCTTATGGAACAGTCTCCGACCCCATGTTCAGGATGCCGAGTCAATCTCAGTATTCAAATCCAGACTGAAGACTTATTACCTCAGCCTAGTCTACTCACACCTTACATTATAGCCTGCTGCAACCATGGCTGCAGGTGCTGCAGTACATGCCATTGTGTGTCTCTGTGTTGGCACATCAGGTAGATACATCTGTTCTGACCAAATTATCCTATTCTCCTCCCCACATGTCTGAGTTGGATGCTGCATCACTGCCATGGAGCCAAGAGGGACATCGTGGATATAGCTATAATTTAGGAGGAATTGACTGGTCTACAGAGATCTGCATGGAGTACTAACATACAGAGGCAGATGATACACAGATGATACACAACACAAAACATGATGGATGGATGGATTAATACCCTCATCGTTTCCTTTTTTAAATTACAGTATATAATCGAGATCCACATGGTGTTAAACTGCCCTACCAGTTCCTGATTGGCTGATTGAGGTGGAGGATGAGTAACAATACACTCTGACCTTAGGGTTGTAAACCTTGGGATGAGACTCTTCCATGGAATCTCCCAGACAGTAAGGCGCTGTTGTAACAGAAGAAATAAGGTTCTTGATCCCGAGATGAAGTAAAACAGATGAGTTTATTGCATGCAAGGAACAATAAAGCCGAAGTCTTGTTTCCCGCAAGAAACAACAAAACCGAAGTATTTTTCGATGTGCCGGTACAAACTTTTAGGTTATATAGTCCTTGCTTGCTGCTTCAGACGTCATTCGATGTTATGGTAAGAAGGGGGGGGGGTCATGGTATTTGGCCAAATGGTCAGTTTAAGATTATGACCCCAGGGGGTTCCTTGCTCGCATCTGGAATCCTTATCAGTTAACCCCCTTTCCTGCCATAAACCCCTGTTGCTTAGAAGTCTAATTTTCAGGCAGAACTGACTTAAGTTATCAACCCTTTTAACATCTTGTCTCTTACTTCAGCGCCAAAGATGACCATTTATTAGGGTGACTGGTGAATCTCAGCCTTGGGAGCTGTTCCTTATCAGGAAACCCTATCAGCTAGAAAAACCCCTTCAATGTGAACCATGGAATGACCTCTCTGTGTCCAGCACCACTGAGATGAGGGAGAGAGAGACTGGCAAGGGAGCAGCAAACTTAATTCCTGTATTTTTGATAAGCCTTGCTGCTACACAGTTTACATTTATATGTTACATACTGTATGTTTATGTTCCTAAATTAATATCATTTATGACCTTCAGACACGTTATGTTCCTTTTCTTTTTATACTCAGCTACTAAAACTTCCCTTTAGTTGTCAAATTCCATATACATATTCAATACTAAGTGGATTTAAACATGCACAGTAAAGAGATTAAATGATAAAATCATTTCACAAACAAACAACCAGGGTTGTACCGTGCATTTTGAATGGCTGCATCTGTATGTGTATGCTCTTGTGATTTTTTGGTACATGCCCGGGGCAATAATCAGGATCAGAATTTAACTCCAGACAAGCCAGAGATAGTGTTCTAAAGTATAGCAACCCAGAGGATCACAAGGGTATATCCACTGCACTGTTTCTCCTTAAAAAAACAACATATACAGGTATGAAGCAGTCACATTGTAGCAGGAGTGACATTGATTTAGCGCTTGCATTACGGGGCTTGTGGAATCTATAGGGTATGATGTTTACTGAAGGCCTTCAGAGCCCAGTATATCAATGTTGCACCACAGAATCGCTGCTGTAATGGAAAGTTACTGCAGAAAAGTGTTTTATCCTAAAAATGTCATTTACGGGCAGAGCTGTGTGATTGTGATTGTACCCAGCGAGTCAAGGGCATGGGATGTTCTAAGAATATGTCTATCTCTACCCCAACAAAAAGGCGATACAAAACTGCTCATAGCTGTCTTCTCTGTCTGTCAAGACTAAGACCTATAAGAACTGGAAAATTACTGTCTTGCCTGTCTTTGTATTACTAACCAACCATAACGAAGTAAACAAGCTGAGGTGTTGCATCAGCTAAGTGTATAAACTAAGGGACCTTTCCCTATTTTACCTTGGAAATCAGCTCCCACTTGCTGCACAGACTAGTGGTTGCTGTTTTTCTCTATTGCTCAATATGAATAAATGCCTTACAGAGTGATTGAGAACACCTTTCCTGGCTCTTCTTACATAAAGATTCCACGACACTTTTAAACCTTACCTCTGGTATACTTAGTTCCTATTGCTTAATGCATGACGAAAGTATTGCTTACAGGTGTCTGACATAGAGCACTGTGACACCCCTTGAAACAATCCTGTGCATGTTTCACGAATTATCATATTTAACTAGAGCTTACATTTTGGCTGCAGATCTGCAGTCTGGCCAACGGGTCTTTTAAGAAATTACAAATTCTGGATCATGTCAAAGGAGCAGGAAAAGTGTATTCAGTGATGTGTTTGCAGTGATTATGTGTCTCCAGCTTTTACACAGTGATATATATATTGTAACGCATACGGCCTCCATTGGTTGTGAGAGCCAGCTTACCAGCGCGGTGACGTCACAGCCCTTCCCTGTGAATAGCAGGATCCGCAGCCACCAAGCTGATGGGAGATTTCCCTTTGGCTCAAGTGGCTGGGTCCCTGTTGAGTGATGCTGGAGGCCTGGGTTTGAGTCCCTGATGGTGGGGGGCTGACCTGATGCGGCAGCGGCGATGGCACCCACATGAACCCTGATGTGTTACAATATACAGATGTAGCCGTTCATACTGCAGTATGTGACCGGCTGGCCAAAATAGATGAGAGGGGCACACATCATACATTGGTCGGTTGTGGAAAGATTTAATGTCTTTACTGTGAACGTTTTAATCCTCTTAGTATTTAATATTTATATGGAATTTTATAGGGAAATTTTAGTAGCTGAGCCTAAAATGAATAGGAGCATAATGCATCTAAAGGTCATAAACAATATTAAATTTGGAACATAAACATATTATGTAAACTGTATATGGTTGGTCTCAGTGCCAGACTAGAGTCAAGCTCAATAGAGTCTTCTTTCCCCGCTGATTCTGCCAAGCCCGTTCCCTTGGCTGTGGTTTCACTAGATTGTAGATAGGGACAGTGGGAATCTTGTTCATCCATTCATGCGTGTCACTAATTAGATGACAAGGTATTTGGCTATTTTATTTACCAGATTAACTGGTTTCTTTTCCAGGTTCATGGGCCCGTGCACATTGTCATCCAAATGACACCTGCATGACAGCATTTGGGAGATGATATAATCCACCTTTGAGGCTTTGAGTCTTCCCATGCTGATAGTAATCATTACGAAATCCCAAAGTCAGTGATGGGTTATCTAGTTTAAGTGCCATCCAGTCTTTTTTCAGTCCCAGCTTAGGTAGGGCTACATGGGGCGGGACCTAGCTAGTTGTTAGCGAGGAAAAAGAAGCTATAGCTGTGATTTTGTTCAGCTGTGAGGTTTACATTTTTCAATTTTTACAATTATTTTTACAGAGTTTAACAATTACATACACTTACATACATTTGTTACCTTTTATTATACCCACGTTTTTTTTCCGCCGATCATTGAAAGGATGTCAAGGGAGTATAGGAGGGCTCTTTGGCTGAAGAGTTTTACCAGGTGTTTCTGTCTTTTTTCTCCAATTTCCAGTCTCTGTAGGACGTTGTAGTTTTTTGCAAACCATTTCCCTCTTGTTCCAACTGGAAAAACGCAGAATGTGACTTTCTCAGCTCCTGCCAACTCTTTTATTTGCTCTTCCAGGGTGTTGTAACAGAAAAATAAGTTCTGATCCCGAGATGAAGTTAAACAGATGAGTTTATTGCATGCAAGGAACAATAAAACCGAAGTCTTGTTCCCGCAAGGAACAACAAGACCAAAGTATTGTTCAAAGTACCGGTACAAAACTTTCATTTTATATAGCCCTTTCCTGTCGCTTCTGACGTAGCTCATTACTATGGTAATAGCCCTTTGCTGCCGCTTCTGATGTAGCTCATTATTATGGTAAAGGGGGGAGGTCACGGTATTTGGACAGTTCACAGACTCTTGGCCAAATGGTCAGGGTTTTAGGTTACCCTCCCTGGGGGTTTCCTAGCTGGCATCTGGAATCCTTATCAGTTATCCCCCTTTCCTGCCATAACTCTAAGCCTGTTACTTAGAAGTCCAGTCCTCATGCAGAAAGGAATCAGTTAACCCCTTCTTCACATCTTGTATCCTTCTCCTTCTTATTTCCTTCTCCGTGGCTGCTTTTCCTACCATGTGCAGGTTCTGTTTGTATCTGATTGTTATGTCAGTCACTATTGGCTCATTGTTCTTGGTGAAGATGAGGTCGGGCTTTCTCAGTTCATTGGACGCTGTAAGCCTGATATGTGGCTCTTTTCTGACCTCCCAGTTTTGTTTCTTAGCTTCTTCGGCTAAGATGTCACAGATTTTGTTGTGTCTCTTTATTCTTGTGTTTTGTACGCTGGGGCATTGTCCGAGTATGTGGGAACAGGTTTCAGTTTTTTCCTGGCAATTACGCAGAGTGTTGGGAATCCCCTTTGACCTTTGTTTAGGCACTCCCTGGTGGGGTATACATTGGCTCGTAGCTGTAGGGCTGCAATAAAATGTCTTTCTCTGAAGTATGGTGTGTAAGCCAGGAATTGCTGTCGGGATGATCTTTGAAGTTGCTGATCCCCATTCCTTGAACAGATAGTTTTGTCCAATTTTCGAATTCTTCTTTCCACCAATTGCAGGGAGTTTAAAATTTTGCTTTTTGTTTGGGGCTGGTCTCCCATTCCTCTGGTAGCAGTATTTCTTCTGTCGGGATTGTTAGGGTTGTTGGGTCGGCTAGCTGTGGGATTTTGCTTTCATCACCTCCAGCCTGGATCCAGAGTTTCTGGAATTTTTCTTGCGCTTCATTTGATTGCATTAGAGTGCTGATGATTGAGTCTGTAGACATTGCCATGCGCTGTAGCCTTCAGATTTGGATTGATGGTATCAGGCTGGATAGGTTGATTATGCCCAATCCCCCATCTCTATTGCTGGAGTAGATTAGTCCATTGCATGTAGACTCAGGTAGATTTTTGATCGCTTTCCGTATGAGTCGGTCAAGACTTTTTAGTGTTACTTGATTAGTGTAGGCGTGATCCATTTGGTAGAACAGTCTGGGGATTGTGTAGACATTTAGGATTGTTACCTTCTGTAAGGTTTTAGCGGGGCTTTGTCGATTTTAAGGATCCGTGTTTGTAGCAGATTTATAGCTTCTGGTTGCTTAGTTGTCATCCATGGGCTTATTTTAAGACCCAGGTATTTTTCAGATTCGCTTTGGGTCATCATATGGAGTTTGTTGTTGTTTATGGACCAGTCATCACAGTTGTTGATGACATACGAGTCCTTGGTAGGTGTAATTAGGAACCCGTGGCATTTTTTGGCTTGGACCATCAGTCCTGTTTGTGCGCAGAATTCTTCGGGGATGCAGATGTTTTTTTCCATCCCTTCCCAGCTGTCGCTCAGCAGAACCAGGTCATCTGCAAATGCCAATGTTGAGATGTTTCCAGCCTCAGTATTGAGGCCGCAACCATGTTCTTCCAAGGCATTGATCAAGCGATCCTGGGCTATGTTGAATAGTATGGGTGACATGGGATCACCTTGTTTAACTCCAACTTTAATGGAGAATTCTTGTGAAGACTGGCTTTCTGCTTTGATCATGGTAGTGCAGTCATGGTAAGAGTTTTTGATTAGATCAATTATGTGGTTGTCCAGTTCTCTTTGTTGCAGGACTTGAAATATTTGGTCGTGGGCCACAGTGTCAAATGCCTTGGCGATGTCAATGAACACCACTGCAATTTGTTTATGGGTCTTTTTGGCATTTTCCAGGATGTATTGTAATGCTGACAGATTTTTTGAACTGTGCCAAGTTCTTGGACAATTATCTGATTGATGTTTTTGCCCCTTTATATTTAATTTCCAGTGTTTTCAGTTTTGTTAGTTCTTCATCTGTCCATATCTTGCTGGAGTCTTTGTTTGTATTCAATTCTTGGATTCTTTCTTTGTTCCTGATGTCTGGATGGGCATGTCGTTTGTGTTGCGATAAGCTGGATTTTGATTGGAAGTACATGTTACAGATGTTATACTTCCATTCACCTTTTTCTTCAATCATGTCAGTTCTCCCTTTGCATTTGCGGAGATGGCACTGGATGGAGTGGAGATTATTGCTTGTGTTGTTGCATTTGGTACATAGAAACATATTTCATTGTGTTTGAGGTTATAGTGTTGCAGTGCCATCCTCGACCTTCCAGTCTTTTCTTTGCTGATAAGACAGGTTTGATCATCATTTGACAGTTGCATGGTTATGGTCTGGCCACTTAGTCCTCTTAGAAAGGCTGGCTCATTGAGTGACTCATTCACTTCCGGACTATGGTCCTCTTCCTCTTGCAGAGGTGGTGTTAGGCTCTCGTCATTATACTCAGGTGTGTCATTTTCAAATTCCTCCAAAATGTTTATCAGGGAGGGATTGCATTCTTGTATGAGGCTTTTGAGGTCAATGGTATCGTCAAGCCTCTTTATGGTCTTCTACTGGGATCCGTAGATCACAAATGCATGGTTTATTTTGATCGAAGATGTTTCGGTCGAACGGATGAGTAGACTAACATCGAGCATGACCTGGGCCAAGTCGTCATATGTTGTCTATGTACTCACAGAGATGAGTCTTAACTCTCTTTCTTTGATTCTTGACAGAGGACTTGCTGTAAGGGAACAGGACCCAACCCCAAGTCCTTCCAGGGCACTTTATTTGCCTGGGTGACATGCCATTCAGTATGGTACATCATTAACATTACTCTCCATTTTGAGGTTTCGCCAGTGGGTACTACCCAGTGGGTTGGCAGGCCCACAGGAGGGGTGAGATAATTTAGACCTCATTTGACCTCCACGTACTCAAGAAGAGCAGTGGAGTTACCAGCGGGACCACGTGGAGGTAGAGGTCACTAAGTCTCCACTCCTTACCCAAGGGACTTAAGAGAGTCAAACCTACTCCTAAAGTTTAGCCGCGCTTTAAGTTACTAACACCGATTATAGGGGCTGTGATACTTGTCTTCCTGTTTTTATGTTGCTGTATGACATGTATTATTCCAATGCTTCGAAATATGGTAATGAATATGTTTACACATCAGTATATTCTGATAAGAACGCAAGAATCCGAAATTATGGGAGCCGAAATCCGAAATTATGGGAATCCATATGAAGAATCTAACTTTTAACCTTTTTCAAGAATAAAAAGGAGGGAATTGTAATGGAAATCTAATAAGTAAATTGATTCTTAAAATATAGAGAGCTATGCAAAAAATATATTGGTGCTTTTATAAAATATATTTCAAGGATGTAACTGCTGTGCTACAGTACATGCAGAATTTTAGAAAACGGTGCGTCAACAAAGTACACTGTTTAGGTTACTTTAGAAGACAATGTACCAAAACAATATATGCTGTCTGGGTCATTAGATTAGCCGAAAGTAACTGATAAGCTTTGAAAAACAAAACTAGTGGTGCTTCTTCTTTCGTTTTATGATGTAATCTGTTTTGTCTTAAGGAAAGGGGAAGTGTTAGAAGGGACAAAGTGCTGAGCTTTCTCTTACAGCGCAACATCTTATAAAAACCCTGTACTGCTTGTAACAAATTGAGTCTCTGGTTTACTTTGCAAAGTGGCGGCAGGGCTCCCAATATTGCAATATTGAAATAAAGACCTTACTCAGGTAAGAACTCTCTCTTGTGGCTTCCTTGATAGGTAAATTTCCACAACAACTGTTTAACCCCAGCCAGGAGAGGAG
Source organism: Atractosteus spatula (assembly GCF_055471065.1). Lineage (NCBI taxonomy): Eukaryota > Metazoa > Chordata > Actinopteri > Semionotiformes > Lepisosteidae > Atractosteus > Atractosteus spatula. The sequence goes on from NW_028296864.1 coordinate 251,121, forward strand.
CATCTAGAGCGTGTTTTCTGCAAAGTCCAGCCTGTGCTACTCTCTTCCAGAGAGCCTGCTGATAACTCTTAACTACTGGGGTCCTGTAGGGATTTACTGGAACAGGACCCAACCCCAAGGCTTTCCAGGGCACCTTATTTGCCCGGGCGACATGCCATCCAGTATGATTCATCATTAACTTTACTCTCCATTTGGAGGTTTCGCCATGGGTACTACCTAGTGGGTTGGCGGGCCCACAGGAGGGGTGAGATCATTTAGACCTCATTTGACCTCCACGTACTCAAGCAGAGCAGTGGAGTTACCAGCGGGACCACATGGAGGTAGAGGTCACTAAGTCTCCAAGGGAGCAAGGGAGTTGCACCAAGGGAGCAAGGGAGTTAAGAGAGTCATAGTTACTCCCGCCGTTTACCCGCGCTTCATTGAATTTCTTCACTTTGACATTCAGAGCACTGGGCAGAAATCGCATCGCGTTGACACCTGCCGCGGGCCTTCACGATGCTTTGTTTTAATTAAACAGTCGAATTCCCCTGGTCCTCACCAGTTCTAAGCCAGGTGCTAGACACTGGCTGGCCTTCCGCCCCCCCCTGGGCAGGAGAGGTTTGACCGGTGCACAACCCAGCTGGGGAGATCAACGGGAAGGGCCCAGCGCGTGTCCAGATTCGCCACCGTAGATGATGGCTTGCCCCCCTGGCACCCCGGCCTTCCCCCGAGAAGGGGAGGGAGGGCTCCGAACAGGGCACCCAAGAGTGACCATGGCATGCGACGCCTTGTCCTGCCGAGACTCACGCCCAGCCCCGCTTCCCAACCCAGCCCGATAGATCCAACCCTTAGAGCCAATCCTTATCCCAAAGTTATGGATCTGACTTGCTGACTTCCTTTACCTACATTGTTCTAACATGCCAAAGGGTGTTCACCCTGGAGAGCTGCTGCAAAACTACAAGTTTTAAACTAAATGCACGTGAAAGTATAGAATCAGATCTTTCATTTAATGTCCATTATCCCCAATTTAAAAACTCAGCATCATGTCTACATCCATAAAAATGTGTGGCCTATGTTTTTGAATATTGACCAAAAGGATGTTACGTCCCAGTGTGTGATCCATGTATGCTTTGTTGCTATGTTCCCCGCTTCCTGACCTTGATTGTTCTTCCTCCCCCATTGGCCCATTATTACCCCATTGTTTCCGTATTATGTCATCATCAATTAGCTTCTCGGCCAATCAGAGTGCAGTTTATTCAGTATATAACTTGGAGGTTTTCAGAAGGAAGGGCCCTTTCGTTTGACTTTGCTCCCACTCGGCTTAGCTTCGTTTTGCTGTGTGTGTGTGTGTGTGTGTGTGTGTGTGTGTGTGTGTGTGTGTGTGTGTGTGTGTGTCATATAGCTTTAGGTTTGTTGGTTTGTTGGTTTGTGTTTGTCTCCTTGGACTTTCATGTGTTTGTGTTATTCTTTATTAGCCATTACCTTGCCCAGATGAATTGTATCAACCTTGGTTTTCTTTTGTATCCTGTTACTTGTGTCCACTCTAGTTTTCCCTTTGGTATTTGTAGTTCGCTTGTGTATTTGTGTGAACTCTTGTGTATTGGGTTGGTTTATGTTGTTGGGTACATTCTGAACACATAGTTGATTTTTGTTTTAGGAACACTAGTTTAGGACGTGTGAGTGCCTTTTGTCTTGTATGGTTTTGGGTAGTTAATGAAGGTTAGCTAGGACGTTAGAAGATGCCGAGGACCGAGTGTTTCGGGTTTTCTTATGTAGTTAGGTTAGCTTTCCCTCACTTTCTTAGCCAGCTCCATTTTGTTTGTTGTTTTCTTTTCTTTGGCACCGCTCTAGTTCCCCTACCCATTGTGTTATTGTGTCCTATTACGTACCAGTCACTTATTCACCTTAAAATAATCACTTTTTGCACCAACCCTTGTTATCACGCTTCCTAAGTCCCTCACCAGAACCCACCTGTATCCAAAAACTATCCTAATTGTTACACCCCTTTGCCCCTAGACACTTGGGGTCATAACAGGATGGCTTGTTTTCATTAATATCTCTGAAATGCTGCATGCTACTAGGTTTAAACCAAGTGCATGTGAAAGCAGAGACTCAGAGCTTTCATTTAATGTCTATTATCTCCAGTTTAAAACTCAGCATCATGTCTGTATCCATAAAAATGTGTGTCCAATATTTTTGAATATTGACAAATTGGATGTGTTACGTCCCAGAGACACAGAGCTTTCAGTTAATGCAAATGAACCCCACAGTTCAGATCAGCATAAGTCCTGCACTCCCTAAAATATGTGTCCCCTATTTTTCAATATTGACAATATGGATGGCATATTTTTATTCAGATCTCCGAAACAATCAATACCGTGCCGCGTCTGGCTCCTGGTTGACCCTTTGAGCGGGGCTCTCTTTCCCCTGAGCTTTTTTCTCACATTTGGTGCTTTCAGATAGGGGGACCCAGGCCTCCCTGGCCTGGAAATGCGCCTCCTGCCTGACAATCAGTGGGTCTCCTGGACACCCACTAAGAACAGTTAGCTGTCTGGTAATCCAGGGGACGTAGTCTTTTTTGCACACAGTACGGTGACTGCTGCCTGGTCACCCACTATGAACGGTTAGCCGAATGGTCCCCCGCCTGTGTCAGAAGGCCGTCTGGTCTGGGGGGACTTAGTCTTTTTTGCACACAGCACGGAGGCTGGCGCTTGGTCACTCTCTAACACTCGGTGGGCTTCCTGGACACCCACTATGAACGGTTAGCCGTATGGTCTTGGAGGGTCGTCTGGTCACCCGGGGGACTTTGTGCGATTTTCGCTTTTACCAGCTAGGCTGCCTGGTCCCGGGCCGTGGGTCACTGGGAGCACGCGGGGTGTCCAGGCCACCACCGGATCTTGCTCAGTCTGAACGCGCAACAAAAGCTTGGATCGAGGGCTGACTTTCAATAGAAAATAGCAAGGTGGCTGCTCTGCTACATACGACACCCTGACCCAGAATTAGGTCATCTTCGAATGATTTATCTCGTACTGAACAGGATTACTATTGCAACAACACATCATCATTAGGGTACAACTAACCTATCTCTTGACGGTCTAAACTCAGCTCACGTTCCCTATTAGTGGGTGAACAATTCAACTCTTGGTGAATTCTGCTTCACAATGATAGGAAGAGCTGACATCGAAGGATCAAAAAGCGACGTCGCCATTAACGCTTGGCCACTACAAGCCAGTTATCCCTGTGGTAACTTTTCTGACACCTCCTGCTTAAAACCCCAAAAGCCAGAAGGATCGTGAGGCCCCACTTTCGCAGTCTGTATTCATACTGAAAATCAAGATCAAGCGAGTTTTTGCCCTTCTGCTCCACAGGAGGTTTCTGTTCTCCCTGAGCTCGCCTTAGAATACCTGCGTTACTGCCCCGGAGCGGGTCGTGGCCAGCGGGTGCCAGAAACAAGAGCCTGTGTGGGGCTCTCCCTCCCGCCTCACCAGGTAACTGAGGAAACGATAAGAATAGTGGTATTTCACCAGCAGCGCCCCCAGGTGGGGGGCCTCCCACTTATTCTAGACCTCTCAGGACTCTTCGCAGTGCCAGACTAGAGTCAAACTCAACCGCTGATTCTGCCAAGCCCTTTCCCTTGGCTGTGGTTTAGCTAGATAGTAGGTAGGGACAGTGGGAATCTCAGGTTGTTTTGTTTCAGTACCATCCAGTCTTTTCAGTCCCGGCTTAGGTAGGGCTACATGGGGTAGTTGTTAGCAAGGTAAAGAAGTTATAGCCATGATTTTATTCAGCTGTAGGGTGTAGTGTCCTCTCACGAGGGACCAGTAAATGTAGGGATTGTGCTTAACTGGGACAATTATTAATTGAGGCAGTAAGTCACAAAATGATTCTTTTGATGGTATTAGAATCCAACTTTGCGGGATAACTCAAACAACGCACACACATGGGTACTGATTTATTTATTTTTTTTTATTACAAAAATGCAAAAAATCCACAGTTCTCAAAATTTAAAAACAGAACCAAAAAACAATTCCTTTCTTGGCTTAATCAACACTTTCTCTTCTCAGTGTCACCTTCTTAGCATAATCCCACCCCATATGCAAACGTAACCCACCCCCATCACAAGTTCTCCCTTCTACAAACAATTCGACATTAATATTATATATTGGACATATAAATATAAATATATTGGATTATTTTTTAAACCAACCAATGCAAATCCCAAGGTCAGTCCTTCACCAATAAGCCCTTAATACACAGAAAACACACATGGGTACTGATTTTTTTTTATTACAAAAATACAAAATACCACAAACCAAAACTCGTTAAAGCCAAAAAACTCAAAACCTGAAACTCAATTCTCAAATACACCAAATTTACATAAACCAACCATTAACATAATCCCACCCCTTATGCAGAATCAATCCCTCCTCTAATCCCAAGTTATTCCCATACTCAAAACACATAAAACCCACAAAGACAGAACCAAATCTACCATCATACAAAAACTTAAACTTAGCTTAATTTTTGCACATGGGTACTGATACACAAAATACATTTATTAATACATAAAATGTGCAACAGGTATATATTCAATCACGAAGAGTTACAAATACCAAGAGGGACATACATTCAGTATGTCATTCATTTAGACCGTTTCATAAATGAACTTGGTTACAACTTCTACACTAGATACTCAAAACAAGTACATCACTCATAGGAATTAAATTGATATCAACTGGTTGAGGTAACAATTGAATTCTTGAGCGGTAATGCAGAATGTTGAATACTCATCCAATCTGTGTGGAGTCAGATCTCCTGCGGACACAACGAAGCAGTGGCAGGCTTGTTGCTGTCCAATTGGCGCACTCTGGTTCGGTGCCAGGCCATGTTGTTGATTGCGACATGGTGGGAGAAATTCCTGTTGCGGTGCGCTGCTGATGCTCTCTGAAAACTGGCTAGTTAGTGTTGGCTGAAACTAGCAAATTGCAGGGAGTTTTAAATTTTGCTTTTTGTTTGGGGCTTGTCTCCCATCCCTCTGACAGCAGTATGGATCCAGAGTTTGTGAAATTTTTCTTGCGCTTCGTTTGATTGCATTATAGTGCTGATGATTGAGTCTGTAGACATTGCCATGCGCTGTAGCCTTCAGATTTGGATTGGTTGGCTGGATAGGTTGATTATGCCCAATCCCCCATCTCTATTGCTGGAGTAGATTAGTCCATTGCATGTAGACTCAGGGAGATGTAGCCAATTTTTGATCGCTTTCCGTATGAGTCAGTCAAGACTTTTTAATGTTACTTGATTAGTGTAGGCATGATCCATTTGGTAGATCAGTTTGGGGATTGTGTAAACATTTAGGATTGTTTCCTTCTGTGAGGGTTTTAACGGGGCTTTGTCGATTTTAAGGATCCATGTTTGTAGCAGATTTATAGCTTCTGGTTGCTTAGTTGTCGTCCATGGGTTTATTTTATGACCCAGGTATTTTTCAGATTCACTTGGGGTCATCATATGGAGTTTGTTGTTGTTTATGGACCAGTCATCACAGTTGTTGATGACATATGAGTCCTTGGTAGGTGAAATTAGGAACCTGTGGCATTTTTTGACTTGGACCATCAGTCCTGTTTGTGCGCAGAGTTCTTTGAGGATGCAGATGTTTTTTCCATCCCTTCCCAGTTGTCACTCAGCAGAACCAGGTCATCTGCAAATGCCAATGTTGAGATGTTTCTAGCCTCAGTATTGAGGCCGCAACCATGTTCTTCCAAGGCATTGATCAAGGGATCCAGGGCTAGGTTGAATAGTATGGGTGACATGGGATCACCTTGTTTAACTTCAACTTTAATGGAGATTTCTTGTGAGGACTGGCTTTCTGTTTTGATCATGGTAGTGCAGTTATGGTAGGAGTTTTTGATTAAATCAATTATGTGGTTGTCCAGTTCTCTTTGTTGCAGGACTTGAAATATTTGGTTGTGGGCCACAGAGTCAAATGCCTTGGCGATGTCAATGAACACCACTGTCTTTGTTATGACTTCTCCATGGTAATCACACTCAACTTCTCCCTTTACAGGATCATTGTCTCACTTCATTGTTTTACATCAATAAAACCACAAAACCTTTACAGAATACCTTTTATCAATCGAAAAGGGTTCAACTAGAGCTTCACAAAACCGTTTTTGAACCGAAAACAAACGTACATATAATCATATGTGTGCTATCGTTGGCATGGTTGTAAGCGTCCACGAATCAATATCTACCTTTGATTCCTGCGTCATTTTTAATCATTTTTTACCAACAAAACCACAAAACCATGTTATCAATCAAAAAAGGACAACCGGAGCTTTAAAAAAATGTTGTTTTTTTAAAAAAACCAAGACATTCGATCATAAAGTCACTTTTTATCTGATGATGCACTTCCAAAGTTCCAATATGTATCGATAAGATAATCAATAATCCAGCAAAACAAAACCGCAGAACCAAAAACCAGCAAAATATATATATATATCCCATGTTTTTACCTTATTCTGAAGAACGATATATATCCACAGAGCCTAGTCTAACCCTCCTCCAGACCTTGAGGCTACTGAGAGGTTATCGACTATGTAGTATATATTTGAAGCAGGACCACCAGAAATAAGGCAATCTGATTGGTAAATGAAAGCTGACATTCATTGATTTTCAGCCATTCAGAGGCCTTGGGGGCTGACTTCCTCTAGAAGCCTCAGGCTGCATGCCACTTGCTTTCTAGCTGTCAATCATTGACTCAGAAGGGGTAATCAATCAGTTTCTTATCAGTTTCTTATCAGTGCTCCTTTTTTCACACCAGAAGGTTTTTTTTTCAATGCATAACAGCAGATAAAGGCTCCCTAGCAGTGTCTAAAGGTTTTTATAGCACTTACAAAGGTTTTCACTGTTATTACTTTCAATATGTTTATGATTTATTTACTATATGCGAGAAATTTCATTCCAGGTCCAGTCTTCACAAAACATTATGTATAATTTTTTCTAATTGATCAGTTTGTCCCAGATTTTTTTCCAAGCTAGTAGTCACCTAGAACAAGGTTTTCAAATCATTCCCAGGACCTGACAGGTCTAGAATTGAAAATTCTGACCCTGAAGACCAAAACAACACTTCCGCCTGCTGTTTTTTGGGTTTTATTTTTCATATGTTTGTGTGCTGAGTGGACACATTAAGAAACATAAGAAATTTAACTGTTCACCCTCAACGACAAGGGGATAAGCTTCAATTTAAGACCTGAACCAGGCTCCTGCTATGTTCTGCTGCAGAGATATAACAAAATGTGTAAGAGGAGGAAATTCCAGACGGACATTGGCTAAAACGCAACTAACAGGTTAATACCACAGATGGCACACATAGGCTAGATGATATACAGGACACCTGGATGAACACATGAAATACATGGAGAATCTCAGTCATGAGTCATTGCTGAGGAAAACTGGGCCTCCTCTCTAACAAGGCACATGAGAGATTCCTGTGGGGATTTGGGCTTTATTGAAGGTAAAGGCATTAAAGAGCTTTGTTGATAACAAATAACCAACAGCTGGCTTTATTCCTCGGGAACTGACTTTTGTTTGAATATTTTCTCATGTATGTAATTTTTTGCTAAGTCTGTGTTGTTGCTTGTACTGTGTTGCTCTACAGTTTCTCAAGTTCAACACTTCTATTACCATAACAACCATTTGCATTGAGTCTGGTTGGGTCAGCTCATGCAAGCAAAAGACATCAGTACAATATACTACAGTACAAACATAAAACCAATAATAACATTCCCACATCACATACTATCCTTACATACTCCAGTAATAATGTATTCATTTCACCTACATTATATAACTGTGTTCACACATCTCACATCCTCTGGGCAGGTGCTGTTGCAGAAGCTGTACTCCTTATTTTAACAGACCTAAGCACTACCAGAGAGGAGGAAGGTAAACAGAGGCTTGGTAGGGTGGAAGCAGTCGGCGAGCATCTTTAGAGCTTTGTGTTTCAGTCTAGAGATGTAGAATGAATCCACGAAGGGAAGGTCAGTTTTAGAGGCGATATACACTGCCCTCTTTAGCTATTCAGTGTCCTGGGCAGAGGTGTAGCCATCTCACACAGTGAAGGGAAACAGCACAACACTCTCAATGACAGATCCATAAGAGAGGGCCATTGCTTCCTGTGACACTCCGAACTTCTTCTTCTACTTCAGGGATACATTGAAAATCTCTCTAAGACAGTAGCAAGATGGTTGGCAAAGGATTTCAGTGTAGAGGTTACAGGAAAGCCCAGATGCTTCACTGCTGAGATACAGGTAAGCTTGCATGAACAGGAAATCAAACTGGAAAGTTTATACAACAAGACTAATGAATAACTGAACAAAGAGACATAATAATAATAAACTTTATTTTATATAGCACCTTTAAAGGTGGCTTCTCAAAGCACTTTACAAGATGACAATAACAATAAATAAGAAGAATACAACAATAAATAAGAAGAATACACAAGATAAGACACATACACATGCTTATTGAGGAACTAGACTCTGCCCTGCAAGATATCAGAGATCTCAAGCAGGACATGTGTGTCTCAGGTAGGGACCAAGGGTACAAGGGCATTCAGGAAGCCTGGGCTCAGAGAGTCCCTAGACTAGGATTTCTGAATGGATGAGAAAGAGCCATATACAAAGAGGCGCAAAGAGACGAAAGAGCCCTATACATCCTGTCCTTGGTCCATTTTGTAGGTAAGACAGCGGATTTAACCTCCACTTATTTAGACGGCTAGCAAGAAAAGAAATGCTTGATCTGACAATACCTGGTTGTAATGTCAAGACCTATACTGAGGAGCTGAAGGATATGTTCCAGTTCATGCCTGAAGCTATGGAACTCACGAAAGTTATTTTAATGAGACAAACTACCAGCAAGGCAGTACATGAGTAGATGGCAAGGCAGGGACCATGGATCTGTAACAGCTTTGATGTCAAGTATGATATAGGAATATTCTATCCATATTGATCAGGTATTGGCTTTTGCTGCATTCCAGCATACAACTGCAATCAAGCTGTCAAGGGATTCCTTAATCAGAAGGTGTAATGAGCAGCCTTGAGCAGTGATAGATAATGGTCATGAATACAGTCCAACCATGTGCTCCAGATGACCGCTCTGTGCAGGGTCAAGTAGGCCCTGCTACCACACCATCCCTAAGGGGTTCACAGAGCAGATTTAAGAACAACTAGAAAAGACAGACACACTGGAAACAAAGGAGCACGCTTTCAGACACCCTATCTGGCAAAGATGTGATTCCAGTGGGAGACAGGAACACAGCTTTACAATAATGATGAGGAGTCAGCAGAGGACCTGAAAAAAGAGGATATAACATCGATGCAGTTTGGAGAGGATAAAAATGAACAGATGAATTTCACCCACAGCGGATATAAACTAAGAAACATTGTAAAATCACTGGATGCTCTGTGTTGCATATCAGTAATATTTGAGAACTATAATACATAAGAATAGAGAAGAAGATGGCGTTTCTGCTTGTTTTATATATATGATTTATAAAGACCTGTTGTTAGACAGTGACTTTTTCAAACTGACCAGGATGGTGGAGCTTCATTCTTGGCAGAGATAGACGGAGCATGGGAGCTAATTCACCTGCTGGTGTGAGCGAGGGGCCCCCACAGGACATGGGAACTTCCCCTCCATTCCTGGGAAGGAAGCAGATCACCGTTTGACCCCATCGGTGGAAGTCATTCTTTTTTAAATTGTTTTTGTTTACTGTTCATGTTGTTTGGATTTATATGTTCAAGTTGCCAGCATATACAACACACCATTATATGCTGGTTTTATATGGAAATTTTAAAGTAGCAGTATTTAATGTTAAATACTCAGCATACTCCATAATGTCCCACACTCAGCATACTCCACAATAGATGACTTTTCATGTTTAATAGTGTTAGGCATGAGGTGGAAGAATATATAATTTTTACACCCAGATAGTAGACCTAAAAATACAGTTTGGAGACTGAATACAGGTATACTCAAGCAAAATCTGTGATTATCAAATTAAATAAGAAGTCAAGTCATGTTTAAGAATGATGATAACGAAGAAGTGAAACCTGATATACTTTGGGAAGCTGCCAAGGCAGTATCTGTCTATAGCAGTGTCTATAGGTACTATTCTGAAGAAACTGAGGGAGTATAAAATATGGAAGATTGGAGAGAAAATTACAATGTCTAGAAGACCAACATAAGATGGATAATGATCCAATCGACTTGGAACTGATTAAAAATACGTAGAAAGAAACAGATGAGTTATATGAGTTATATGAGGAAGAACTCGGGAAGAAGCACAGATTTGTGTGGCAAACATACTATGAAGTAGAGCCGAAGCAAAAGGCTTCATAAACTGCAAGCCTCAAACACAGTCTGGAAGATAAAAGACCCCCCGATAAAAGACCTCAGCTTTTAAGGCCTTTAGTACACATCATACCAACATCCCATTAATGCAGGCTCTAAATCAATGTCACTACTGCTACAATGTTATTCTACACACCCCTACAGTATATGTAAACACCTGTATATGGTTTTTGAAGGAGAAACAGTGCAGTGGGTCTACCCTTGTGCTCCTGTGGGTTGCTGTACTTCACAACACTATCTCTGGCCCGTCTGGAGCTAAATCCTGATTATTGCCCTGGGCATGTACCAATAAATCACAGGAGCATATATATAAATATCACTGTGTTGAAGCTGTAGATACAGGACAACTGCCAACACTTCACTGAATACACGTTTCCTGCTCCTTTGACATGATCCAGAATTTGTCATTTCTTAAATGACCTGTAGGTCCGACTGCAGATCTGCAGCCAAAATGTAAGCTCTAGTAAAATATGGTAATTTTTGTAACCAGCACAGGTATGTGTCAAAAAGCATAGTACTCTGTCTCAGAGGCCTGTAAGCAGTACTTTGTTCATTGCATTTTGTAATGTTTTTCACATATGTTAATGAAATCAGATTATAAGTGTTGTTTATAAAACAAAACTAATTAAAATAAAATCTTGTATCCCAGAACAGACAATTTTTTGTAGTTCAAGCCCACTATGTGTTCTAATGCAATTCATGAACTAAGGAAGATTATCATGGGAATGTCAGTATTGGTTTCCTCATTCCATTCATTTCATTTTATTTTTTTAAAGAAACTTACATTACTATGATAGTTCCATTGAACTTGAAAAAAATTCTTACACTGCTGAATGCAGAATTTAAATCTATAACATTAAAATCACCTCATAGAGAACTGAAATAAAAACCTGCCCTCAAAATAAGACGTTACTAACAATGACCACTAGGTGGAGATATTGTCCTCCCATGTTAAGAATGGCAAAGCTGCGATAAGGTAAAAGGAATAGAAATGCATTGAATTTGAAAAAATACTGTTTTTATTTCTAAATGAAAAAGCAAAACAGTAATGTTGTAGTGCGGTTTCACTGTTCCCTTTGTGCTATTATGTGCTCTACTATGCAAGAGCTGCTTATGTTTTGACCTATGGAACTCCGAAGCATTCTGGAGTATGGAGCACTGTGCCCTTTGAGACACAACTGTACATGTTGCACAAATTATCATTGCATTGTGCATTAGGGACTAAATATACTAAAAGTATGATTTTAAAATGTATTTTATTTCACTTATGTTAATTAAATAAATTATTACACATGTTTTGAAAAAACAAATCTAATTAAAATGAATGCTTTTGTTTTTATTTATCTTGTACCATAGAATAGGAAATTTTTTGTAGTTCAAGCCATCAAAGTGTCCTAATGATGCAATACATGATCTCAGGAAGATTATCACTGGAATGCATTCCTTTCATTTTATTTCATTTTTTAAATAAACTCACATTATGTATAGTTGCGGCCTTCAATTTAGAAAAAAAATCTAGTTGGCTGAATGCACAATTCAAATAAATAAAAATAAAATCATCAAATCGAGAGTTGAAATACATTTTTTCTCAAAATAAGACATTACTAACAATGACCACAAGGTGGGGATATTGTCCTTAGAAGTTAGGAAACGCAAAACCGAGGAAAGGTAAAAGGAATAGAAAAGCATTAATTTTTTTAAAATACCGTTTTTTTTTCTAAATGAAAAAGCGAAACACTTATGCTGTAGTGCGGTTTCACTGTTACCATTGTGCTATTATATAATCTTCTAAGCAAGAGCTGCTTGTTTATGCAGTATGAAACTCTGTTCTGTTTACATTGCTTGTGATTAATACCTGGGACAAATACCCACACAAGACATAGAATATACCAATCACATAGTATTGAGGGCAGAGCCACAGGATCACTGCAAACACTTCACTAAATACACTTTTCCTGCTCATTTGACATGATCCAGAATTTGTAATTTCTTAAAAGACCTGTCGGCCAGACTGCAGATCTGGATCCAAAATGTAAGCTCTAGTAAAATATAATAATCTTGGGCAGCAAGCACAGGTTTCTGTCAACGGGGACAGCGCTCCATCTCCGAGACCTGTAAGCAGTACTCTGCTGCTCTATAACTGTATATGTTGGTTTTTGAAGGAGATGCAGTGCAGTGGGTCAACGCTTGTGATCCTGTGGGTTGCTGTACTTCACAACACTATCTCTGGCCCGTCTAGAGCTAAATCCTGATCCTGATTATTGCCCTGGGCATGTACAGATGCAGCCATTCAAAACAAGTGGGGTATGCTGTGGTATAACACGGTGGGCGTGTCGCAGAGTACTGCATCATACAGTATGCAAATTAGATTATGTTTATAGTATCTGGAATCACCTTGTAAAACTGGCAGGTGGAGCTAATAAAGCTTAACCTCTCCTGTACAGCATTTGAGCTGTCACCAAAAAACATCCAGTTTTGAATCCCGATCACTGCTGAGGGACAATCTTTATTCAATTAAGAATTTAAGTTGTATACTCTTTAAACTTTTAAATTTAAACTGTGTATAACAGCATGTTAATCATTATACATTAAAAAATTGGTATATTTTATGAAAGCAAGATTGCTCAGTTGGACAAAACTACACAATCTACCACCTTTATCATAAATATTTTAATTATGCAGAAATATCTTATGCATCAAAGTCTTTACCGAAGATATTACTAATAGTATTAATAATGAATGACCTTGGACAAGCTGTAAACTCAGAGTATTACCATGGTCCACATTCTGTGTAATCGTCTTTGTAAACGAAAATACTTTATTTATTCATTGACAAAAAGTAACACCACAGCATTTCGTTGATCTGATCACGTATTTGTTTCCAATCGTACAAAGTAAGTCTTGAGAATCTCCGATTCACCATGCCTTTCACATGCTAATAAAATATATTAATTTAGGAACATAAACATATTACTGTTTGTAAACTGTACTGTATATGGCTGGTCTTGGTAATTTAAAGAAAAAATACACACCAGTATTCAATTTCTCCCTAAACATTTTAAGCATTAAAGTCTTACATGTGGTTATTTCGGAAACGTTTTTACATGCTCCTACTGACCATATTATTGTACGTTCATGTGAAAAGTGATCGTTTTAACCTTTTCTGTGAATATGCTCGTTATCAGAGTAAACAAAAGCATACTTTTAGAATTTGATTGATAGGGAATATAATGTGGATTCGCGTATCTAAATAAATTAATAACGGTATAACTATATCCATGTACTGTTGCACAAACAGTAGTATGAGACTTTCCATTGTTATGTGTGGGGCTATCAGATGACTTTCCTTGGTGGTGTTACAGTTTAAGTGACTAATTTATAACCCTGAGTTTGGGTGTTCAAACCCAGCTGTTACCAGGAGTTATCTTTTGACAAATTAACATTTCTTTGAAAAATAGCAAATAATATTGGCATTATATTTACATTTTTTATATTTCTAAATATCAGAACATGTTCGTACTGTATGTACACAGCGGTACCGCAGCGTGTAGGGCGCAAATCCATGTGTGCCCGAAAGCCCTACATTAATATTGTGTATTCGCCTGGCGCTGTGTGGTTTTTGCATCTCTCTCTCCCCCCCCCGCCCCGGTGTGCTGGCTGTGACGAATTTCACTCCACTGAGTCTGTGTCTACATTGTTTGTAAACAAACCGGTTTCACAGGTATTTTCAAAGTAGAATGGGGTGAGTCTTCCATGAAAGACACTCCACTTTCCCCCATGGACACATGTTTTCTTAGAAAAACAGATTCACAACGCGAAGCTGCGTCAGTCTTCTGTGTAAAAAAATCGGTTTGAACACCATGGGAGCTGTTTTTAATAAGCTGCTGAGTAAAGAATATGAATTTTTCTGCTGTCAGCAGTATTGTGTATATAGTTGACCCTTACCTGAATGAAAACAGGACATAAAGAAAGGCTTTCCAAAATCAAACAAAGCTTTATTCCCATGCTTAAAGTCTGGGTAATTGGAAGCTACGCTGTACGGGTTTTTCGCAAGAAGCCGTATTGAGCAGTATTTCTCGCGTTGTGAACGTGTGTACACAGCGTCCCCCCGGATACCAGTTAGTGCGTAACTACACATCGATGAAAAAACGGAGGTTTAAAAAAAGAGAATTAGCTCACTGATAGTTTTATGTGGAGGCTGTGAACATTTTCACAAGTCGTGGTCTTTAAAATGCACTTGGTTTGAAGGCTTTGTGTGTTTCCCTTGCGAAGATATGAACAAAAGAATATTCAAGCATGGTCAAAAAAATGGCTTAAAAACGAAGCTGTCACTCTTCTGTGCTTAGTGTGCTAAGTGTGTAAAACACTTGCAGCATTGTGGGTGCAGTGGTTTAAATGCTATTTGCTTGTTAACAGCATTGCCCTCTTCTTAGAGGTGCACAGTGCCACATTAAATAAAAGCACAAGAAAAAGAGATTCAGAACACAGTCTTCTGTGTAAAAAAATCAGTTTGAACATCATGGGAGTTGTTTTTAATAAGCTGCTGAGTAAAGAATATTTGAATTTTCCTGCTGGCGCTCTGAACGAGTTAAATTTTAATGTAGGAAAAATGTATTTCCCAGAAGCTATACTGATTCTTATGGAAGCCCGTTTCCACCAGGGAGTAAAAAAAAATGCACTATGGTATTCTCTCTGATGCAGTGCAGTTAAAAAAATATCTCTGATGCTGTTCCTAAATTAATATCGTTTATGACCATCAGACGCTTTACGCTCCTTTTCTTTTTTCCAATGGATTGAACAGGGAGAGGCATTTCATTATGTACTTTTCACTGATGAAACAACACTGGCTCTGGAATAGTTTTCAACCGTGTCGTTTTATAAAAAGGGGAGATATAGGGGAGCAAGACCCAAAACAAACATGTATGCCATACGGCGTACGCGTTACTAAAGCTAAAATTAGCCTTTGTCACTATTGTAACCACTAAATAAAGGCATTAATATAGAAATCCCTACATTCCAAACTGTATATGGCTGGTATTGGTATTTTAAAGAAAAAATACACACCGGTATTCCACTTTCTCCCTAAACATCTTAAGCATCAAAGTCTGACATGTGGTTATTTCAGAAACGTTTTTACGTGCTCCTTCTGACCATGTTACTGTTTACTGTTACTGACCATATTAAGTTTAAGTGCCTGTTGGCACTTTTCCTGTCCGTCTTGGGGGGGGGCTATTCTACTCTGAGAATGTAGAGGAGGTGGAAAGTGCCTGCGGTCATTTAATTAGTATTAAAATTCGCACTGATTCCCTTGCGAAGATATGGACATAAGAATATTTGTGCGTGGTCAAAAAAATGGCATAAAAAAGACAAAGTTTTCATTGTCAGATTGTGAATCAAAAAAGGCATTGAATTAAACATGCGTTTGCGATTTTAATCAATTACTGTATTGATTGAAACACACAATCCGTACAGATACAGTACAATCACATTCTCCTGTCTTCCCGTGGTGTAAAACGAATTAGCATCACCCACTGAGTGGAATGTTCTCATTTGTTCTCAAGTGTAAAAAGAGGTGACAATTCTTAATAATTCCGTGTCGCATTCACTAACTCTTCAGTTTATTCCGCCAGAGAGTACATGAATGTAATTATATCGTTATTAATTTGTTTAGATACACGATTACATACTATATTCCTTACTATACTATACTATATTCCTTGTTAATCAAGTTCTAAAAGTATGCGTTTGTTTAAGCCGATAATGAGCGAATTCACAGAAAAGGTTAAAAGACTATCACTTTTCACAAAGAATATAATCTTAATATGGTCAGAAGGAGCACGTAAAAACGTTTCCGAAATAACCACATGTAAGACTTTGATGCTTAAAATGTTTAGGGAGAAATGGAATACTGGTGTGTATGTTTTCTTTAAACTACCAAGACCAGCAATATACAGTACAGTTTACAAAATATGTTTATGTTCCTAAATTAATATCATTTATGAGCATGTGAAAGGCATGGTGAATTGGAGATTCTCAAGACTTACTTTGTATGATTGGAAACGAATATGTGATCAGGTCAGCTAAATGCTGTGGTGTTACTTTTTGTCAATGAAAAAATAAAGTATTTTCGTTTACAAAGACGATTACAAAGAATGTGGACCAGGGTAATACTTTGAGTTTACAGCTTGTCCAAGGTTATTCATTATTAATACTATTAGTGATATTTTCAGTAAAGACTGACAGCAGGAACATTCAGATTCTTTACTCAGCAGCTTATTAAAAACAGCAGCCATGGTGTTCAAACCGTTTTTTTTACACAGAAGAGTGACACAGCTTCGCGTTGTTAATCTGTTTTTCTGTGTTTACAAAGAAAGTGTAATGCAGTAATACTACCTGCTGTATAGATACATAGTTTTAGATATTTAGATCCTGAAATTAATATTATTATTAATTTCTTTAGACACGTGATTCCATACTATATTCCCTATTATAAAATGGATAATTCCGGTCCTGAAATCTGATTGGCTGACACACTTTCAAAGCCGTGCTATATTCTCTAATATACGCACACCCAGGAATTTTGACTTCACTGTGTGATAAAGAAATTTTAAAGACTACTTCTTAGTGTAGATAAAAAAGCTTGGATTCTCATATATCTGATATCTTTTTCTGCTGTCTTTGTTGTGCTCTTGAGGATCCTTGTGATATTTTGAGCTCTCGTTGAATGATAAGTGTCACGTAGTTTAAATCATTTTCATTCTAAGAAATTATGAAACGCTCGGTTAAAAGCAAGGGAGATTATGTCTGTTATAGTGGGCATAACGCCGCAGCGAACTCTCGTTTTTATAGTAAACCCAATTTTAACAACAAATCGCTGGCGTTATATCCTAGAAGACACTGAGACCAGGACCAGTAGGAGCGTTCCCGCAGCGAAAAAGAAAATGCCTGAAATAAACAAAAAATTAATTTCATTTTATTTTTTAAAGAAACTTACATAACTATGATAGTTCCATTAAAAGTGGAAAAAAATCTTGAACTGCTGAATGCAGAATTCAAATCTATAACATTAAAATCACCTATTAGAGAATTGAAATAAAAACCTGCCCTCAAAGTAAGACATTACCAACAAAGACCACAAGGTGGAGATATTGACCTTACAAGTTAGGAAAGGCAGAACTGAGAAAAGGAATAAAAAAGCATTGAATTTTGAAAAAAATACAGTATTATTTTCTAAATGAAAAAGCGAAACAGTTACGCTGTAGTGTGGTTTCGCTGTTACCTTTATGCTGTGATATAATCTACTATGCAAGAACTGCTCATGTTTAGGCAGTATGGAACTCTGTTTTGTTGACATTGCCTGTTATTAATACCTGGGACATATACCAACACATGACATAAAATATATCAATCACACAGTATTGAGGGCAGAGCCACAGGATCACTGCTAAACACTTCACTAAATACACTTTTCCTACTCATTTGACATGATCAAGACTTGATCATTTCTTAAAAGACCCGTTGGCCCTTCTGCAGATCCGCAGCACCCAGCTCCGACCGGTGTGCGCAAGAGGGGCCGCGGCACGTGGTGCCTTGTCCAGCTGAGACTCGCTCCCAGCCCCACTTTACACCCCAGCCCGACTGACCCAGCCTTAAGAGCCAATCCTTATCCCGAAGTTATGGATCTGACTTCTGAATTCTCTTACCTACATTATTCTAGCATACCAGCAGCCCCTCTCGCACACCCCCGTCGGAACCTCCCCTCCCCTTCTTGCGGGGGAAGGCCAGGGTGCCAGGGGGGTTAAGCCATCATCTGCAGCGGCCGGCAGGTGGCGGGCAGCCTCGGCCAGTGTCTAGCAGCCGGCTTAGAACTAGTGCGGACCAGGGGAATTCAACTGTTTAATTAAAATAAAACATCGCGAAGGCCCGCGGCAGGTGTCAACGTGATGTGATTTCTGCCCAGTGCACTGAATCTCAAAGTGAAGAAATTCAATGAAGCATGGCTAAACGGCAGGAGTAACTATGACTCTCTTAACTCCCTTGGGTAAAGAGTGGAGACTTAGTGACCTCTACCTCCACGTGGTCCCGCTGGTAACTCCACTGCTCTGCTTGAGTATGTGGAGGCCAAATGAGGTCTAAATTATCTCACCCCTCCTGTGGCCTCGCCAACCCACTGGGTAGTACCCACTTGCGAAACCTCAAAATGGAGAGTAATGTTAATGATGAACCATACCGGATGGCATGTCGCCCAGGCAAATAAGGTGCCCTGGAAGGACTTGGGGTTGGGTTCTGTTCCCTTAGAGCAAATCCCCTGTCAAGAATCAAAGAAGGAGAGTTAAGACTCGTCTCTGTGAGTACACAGATGACATATGATGACTTGGCCCAGGTCATGCCCGATGTTAGTCTACTCATCCATTCCACCAGAATATCTTCGATCAAAATAAACCATGCATTTGTGATCTACGGATCCCAATAGAAAACCATAAAGAGGCTTGACGATACCTTCAACCTCCAAAGCCTCATACAAGAATGCGATCCCTCCCTGATGAACGTTTTGGAGGAATTTGAAAATGACACACCTGAGTATAATGACGAGAGCCTAACACCACCTCTGCAAGAGGAAGAGGACCATAGTCCAGAAGCGAATGGGTCACTCAATGAACCAACCTTTCTAAGTGGCCAGACCATAACCATGCAACTGCCAAATGATGATCAAACCTGTCTTATCTGCAAAGAAAAGATTGAAAGGCCGAGGCTGGCACTGCAACACTATACCCTCAAACACAATGAAATATCTATGTACCAAATGCAACAAAACAAGCAATAATCTCCACTCCATCCAGTGCCATCTCAAATGCAAAGGGAGAACTGACACGAATGAAGAAAAAGGTGAATGGAATTATAACATCTGTAACATAGACTTCCAATCAAAATCTGGTTTATCGCAACACAAACGACATGCCCATCCAGACATCCAAGAATTGAATATAAAGACTCCAGCAAGATATGGACAGATGAAAAGCTAATGAAACTGAAAACACTGGAAATTAAATATAAAGGGGCAATAAACATCAATCAGCTAATTGCCCAAGAACTTGGCACAGTTCAGAAAATCTGACAGCATTACAATACGTCCTGGAAAATGGCAAAAAGGCCCATAAACAAATTGCAGTGGTGTTCATTGACATCGCCAAGGCGTTTGACTCTGTGGCCCGTGACCAAATATTTCAAGTCCTGCAACAAAAAGAACTGGACAACCACATAATTGATCTAATCAAAAACTCTTACCATGACTGCACTAAAATGATCAAAACAGAAAGCCTGTCCTCACAAGAAATCTCAATTAAAGTTGGAGTTAAACAAGGTGATCCCATGTCACCCATACTATTCAACATAGCCCTAGATCCTTTGATCAATGCCTTGGAAGAACACGGTTGGGGCTTCAGTACTGAGGCTGGAAACATCTCAACATTGGCATTTGTAGATGACCTGGTTCTGCTGAGCAACAGCTGGGAAGGGATGGAAAAAACATCTGCATCCTCGAAGAATTCTGCGCACAAACAGGACTGATGGTCCAAGCCAAAAAATGCCATGAGTTCCTAATTTCACCTACCAGGAATGACCAGGCGAAGTATTTAAGCCATTCTAACCCGCTTCTGGCTGCTCAGTATTGAGTCTACTCTTTGAGAGCTCTACCTGGCGTTTATTCTGTACCTCGCATTCTTCTGGATTCTGGACTTCCCTTTTGCCTTTCGACTTTGGACCTCGCCTCTCGTTTCGGATTGTTTGCCACTATTTGTACTTCCTGCATTTCGAACCACCTTTCTCCTTTTGACCATGGACTCGCCTTACGTACCGGATTGTTCGCCTGCCTTGTAACCTACCTACTCCTGCGTCTGCACAGGATCCACATATCTCTTCATTGGGGATTCGTTACAGTAGGTTAAATGAATTATTATTACTGGAGTATGTAAGGATAGTATGTGATGTGGGAATGTTATTATTGGTTTTATGTTTGTATTGTCATATATTGTACTGATCTCTTTGGCTTGCATGAGCTGACCAAACCAGACTCGATGCAAATAGTTGTTATGGTAATAGACGTGTTGAACTTGAGAAACTGTAGAGCAACACAATACAAGCAAAAACACAGACCTAGCATAAAATTACATGAGAAAACATTCAAACAAAAGCCAGTTTCAATCTATTTTTTTTCCTGAGGAATAAAGCCTGCTGTTATTTGTTATCAATGAGACTCTTTAAGGCCTTTACCTTCAATAAAGCCCAAATCCCCACAGAAATCTCTCATGTGTCTTGCTGGAGAGCAGGCCCAGTTTTCCTCAGCAATGACTCATTGGCCTGGTGTCCTGTATATCATCTGGTCTATGTGTACCATCTGTGGTATTAAAATACTCCCTCTCAATTTCAGTATTTGTTTTTTTTGTTTGGTTTCTCTGTTGTTCTAAAGGCAGATAAAGGTGTCTTGTGGAATCTAATTTTCAGGTTAGAGGTTAGTTTCAACAGTTTCACTTCCTGCACAGAGTGATGGGTCTGATTCTCATGCTAAGTGAACAGTTAATCAAGTCCACAGAAAAACTTTCAGAGTCAAGATGTTACAGCCTTCCTCACCTTTGTCTGTGAGGGTCTGGGTGTGTCCTGAGAGAGACCCCTGCTGTTCCCAGACTGAGGTACAGAGAGGCAATTAACTCTCTCTTTCTTCTTTTTTTTCAGCATGGAAGAAACCTATTACTTGATCCTTTGCAGCTTACGCATGCTGACGCAGCTACCCACCAAATATCATATTTTACCAAGAAGATAAAAACAGTCATTCGCCTGCTCCAAAGTGTGTCGTTCTCCCCAAAAAAACTTCCTGGAGACACTTAATCATATTTCAGGTCTTCTCCCACAGCAATCTCTTGCAAGGAACAGAATTGTAATGAAGTCCTGTTCATCGACCACAAAAGCCTGCCTCACTGGTCTAAAGTTGACTCTTTAATTTATTCGTCTTCCAAAGGTGTCTTTATCTGGATGACAGGTGCTGAGAATCTTATGATTCCTGTGCCACCTATGACTTTAGGACTGTGCTGTTGTCTTTGTTATGACTTCTCCATGGTAATCACACACAATCTCTCCCTTTACAGGATCATTGTTGATTAGGAGACATCTCCAGATTCAAAGTGTTTGAAAAACCAATGAATAAAACTTTTCTCCCCTCTGTTTTGTAAGAGTTTTGAGAGCAGTGAGTAAAACTCCTCCCGCTGTATTTATTGTACATCCATATGGGAACCAAACAATTAAAGGGCATCAGGACCAGGCAATAAGAGCAGTTGTAAACAAATTGTATTTAAGAGAAATATACAAAAATATTCCTTTTCTAGTTGTAGTGGTTTTATGGTTTTACTGAGACAATTATTAATTGTAGCAGTAATCACAAGGTGGTTTGTTGTGGCTTTTAGAAAATCAATCATCAGAACAACTTACAACGCACACCCATGGGTTCAATACACGAGATACATTTATTAACATAAATTGTGCACCAAACATATACTAGTCTGCCTGGATACAAGCGGCAGACCTTACTGTGAGGGTTATTAATATACAAGGTATATAATCTCAAAGAGATGCAAACACAAAGAGATACACAACAGAGAATATATGTCAATATATATCGTTCGGTTACACCAAATCGCTAATCAGTGTTATTACCCACTGTTACTCTAAACTCAGGAGTAAATACATTACTCGTGCATTAAATTGATAACAACTTGTGATGAGGTACAATTGAATTCTCGAGACGCAATGTAGAACATAGGGTTTACTTATCCACTGTGTATGGATTTGGAATTTCCCTGCACGAACACCAAACCAGCTGACAGGTTCTGTTGCAGCCTCTGTTCCAGCAGTTATCCAATGGGCATTGTCCCAGCATCCTCTGGCTACCGGCCAACCAGTCGAGGTGCAGCTCGGAGTAGGACGGGCGGAGGAATCTAACTGCGGCGCGCAGGGCAGTCGTTGCTCCGAGGGGATCTACCAGCAGTCCGGCTGGCTAGTAGAAAGTCTCTATGCACAGAGTGTGACCGCGGGTCCTCGCAAGTCACTCTTTTGCCCGGGAAGAAGCTGGTTCGTTCCCGGTCCAGCGCTGCTTCTGAATAAGCTATTCAGGTTGTCGACGAGGGTCCAACTATACAGTAGGCTGCCGTTGATCAAGCAGAGCATTCACGTTGGTAGAATTCTGAGTACGTACAGGATCCTCGGCCTTGCGCTTAGAACAAAGTTCAAGTCCCAGTGCAGACAACAGCAGTTGTCACGTGATTGTCTCTGAGGATGCGCGAAAATGGCCAAGGAGAGCCCCGACCTGAGCTTGCGCTCCCTTTTTGACCAAGACACAGATGTGTGTTGATTGATTGAGAGTTTGGCCGCGAAGTCGTGCGAAGGGTGCGAAACCTGTCCCCACCCAGCTCTGAGCAAAGCGTTGAGTCATTCTCTCCCATTGTCCAAACATCACAGCTATGTTCTAACAGATAGGCTTCTGAGGGGTCAGGTAGCAAAGTGGCTGGATTTAGAGCCCCTTCACACTCAATAATAATATTCGGAGCCTCTAACAGGACCTGCCACTTGCTCCATCAAACAGCATTAACCTTGCTGACCCGGTCATGTCCTCAGGGACATGAGGGTGTGTACCACTTGTGGGCATTGAACAATTAGTTGCTGGTCTAGCACTATGTTATTAACTGCCTGTACTGCTAGACAGAAGGCCTTAACAGCGTGTAGACATGGTCCCCAACCCCTGGCAACCTTGTCTAAGGGTCCCGAGTAATACCCTACCGGGCGGTACTTACCCCCATGTTCCTGTGATAGTACAGCTGTTCAGAATCTATTCTTTTCACTTACGTAGAGGTAGAAAGGTTGATCTGTCTGAGGAAACTCCAATGCAGGAGCCTGTAACAGAGCTTGTTTCAAATCATTAAAAGCATGTTCAGCTTCACGGCTCCAAGCAATCGGGTCAAGGGGTCTCCCTCCCCCCTTTCATAGGTCTGTGAGTGGTTTGCCCCGCTCAGAAAAAGCATCAACCCAATTTCTATTGAAATTGCTCAGGCCCAGGAATGACCACAGTATTGGGACTAGGGTGTGAGCTGATTGCCTGAGCCCAATCATCTGTCAATTCCCTCTTTCCCTGATTAACTTTCTGTCCCAAGTAAATAACTGTGTCTAGGCATAACTGCCTTATCATAATTATCCTTGTGCCCTTTTTTAACCAAATGGTTAAGAATGATTTGGAGGTCCTTCTTGTGGGTTCCGTCGTCGGCAGATGCAATTAAAATATCGTCCACATACTGGATGACGACGGAGGCCACCGGAGGCAACTCCTGGAGATGCCTCCGAAGTGCCATGTGATACACGGTGGGGCTGTTATGAAACCCCTGTGGTAACCTGGTCCAAGTATATTATTCTCCATGTACAACAAAAGCGAACCAATCTTGTACCTCTGGATGTAGAGGAAGGGACCAGAACCCATTAGCCATGTCAATTACCGAAAACACCTGGTTCTCAGGTGTCAGCAGTTGAAAAATAGCAGAGGGATCTGTTACCAAGGGGGTGAGACAATTGATGTATTGATTAGCTTTTGAGTAATCAACTGTGAATCGCCACGCTCCGCTGGCCTTTCTGACGGGCCATATTGGGCTCTTGCTTGTGCTATGTGTTTTTCGTACAATGCCTTGAGCTAATAGTTTTTGTACTACTCGTCGAACCCCTTCCTCCGCATCTTTGTTGATTTTATATGGCTTTGTGTATGGCGGGGAATTCCCAGAAAATGTGGTGGGTTCCATGTCCAGAAGCCCACATTCATCCTTATCCTTTGTCCAAATTGAATGACCTTTCAGTTCATCCTTCTGGAGGGACCAGATGTTTACATCCACCCTCTCCTCATGTACAGTTAATGTAATTCCTTGTAGATATTTCAGAGCATCCCACCCCAAAAGATCTGGGGTAGGTCCTACGCACATGACAGCATTAAATGTTACTTCTCCATCTCCTAGTCTAGTCTCGAGTTTTTGAGTCTCTATGAGTATTATTCGATTGCCCCCTACACCAGTGGCCTCCATCTCCCTCCCTTTGAATATTACACCACACCGTTCAGCTGACTGTTCAGATAAACAAGACAATTGAGCCCCAGTATCCCATAAAAGAGACATTTGAGTCCCATTAATTGTACACTGTAACTTAAGTTCCTTTTCACCTAGCTCCTGCGATAGGCGTAGGGAGGCCACTAGGGGGAGGCCTAGGTTAAAAGATCCCTAATAGCACGCTTGTCTGCTTCACTCAAATCCTGTAATTGTGAAAGCAGGCTTTTTTGTCCCTCTCAATTTGAGGCATTGAATGGGAGATCGTGATGTTTTCCAGCCCTGCCTTCAATGGCCATTCGTTTTTTGCAATTTTTTTGAAAATGTCCAAAACTTTTACAATAATGGCACTGACCTGTAATAATTCCCCTTTTGGAATAAGTCGGGTGGTAGAGCCGGCTTCACCCTTCTGCATGGGGGGTGTTCACCCTGTTTGTATTGCCTGCAACTTAACATACATATTCCTTTCGATTTGTCATGCCATTTTAACTGCTTGTTCGTGTCTTGCACTATTTCAGGCTCTTTCAACTGAAGGGCTTTGGCTATATCAGGCTTGAGGCCACTCAAATAAATCTGTTTAATCACAGCAGAGGCGTCGCTTTTCACATCATCTGTGTCACAAACTCACGAGCATTCCAGCCAGACTGTGACGAAGCAGTCAGTGAAATCAGCCACATCCTCGATCTCTTTCTGCTGACAAGCAGATATCTTTTTCCAATCTGTTTTTGGTGGGTAATGTTGTTTAAGCCATCGCCAAACCCACTCCCATCGCCCTCCCCTGCCTTTATCCTCACACAATTGCCTAAGTTCTCCAATACGCTTTTCCCCTGTCCTTCGGAGGATCATAGCGGCAGTCAGGGGAGTGATACCATAAGTATCTTTTAACTCCTGAAGCGCACTCCAGGTCTGCTGCATGCCTATTTTCGGGTGTGGTACTTCATTAGCCAACCAGTCAATATCTTCTGGTTTTGGATTTGATCGTATGGGGGGGTTAGGGAAGGAAGGTGCGAGAGTAGAACCCCTCAACGGGGTGTGGGACGGAGTTCGGGTAGCGCTGTCATCAGCAGCGGCGGCTCCTTCTACGTCAAGTCCTTTCCAACTTTGGGTGAGAGCACAGATCTGCAGGCGTCCTCCCTCTGATAGGGGAGATCCTGATCTGTCTTTATCACACTCATACCAAGTGTCATCCTAATCAGACGCCCCGTCTCCATATGGCCAATGTGGGAATTGATCCCAATCATTTGCGTTACCTGCCTGTCGGTTCCCCTGTGGGAGAGCAGGATATAATTTAGTGGACGGCTGCAACACATTAACCAGTGCAGTGCACCCAGGAACTAATTCTTCCATCAGTCTCAGATTCTCCTGCCTTGCCTCTTTTAGCTTTTGTTCAAGCTCCTCTTTTGCAGTGAGTAAATTATCTTTCCTTTCATTTAATGCTTTCAGTTTTTCTGTAAGCTCTTTTTTGTATCACATTCTGATTTCTCTTTCACGTTTATCAGCCGAGCACCAGGGCTGCAGCTACATCCTTGTGCTTTTGCCAAATCTCAAATGCTTTCTTACAGGCATCCTCGCCCCAAACTCCCTCTGATAAACTCAGCTTCTTCATATATTTTTTTCTCCTTTTCTTTCAACTTACACTTATGACTATGTATCAGACACCTCCACCACTTTCTCAAACACCCAGTTAGCACACATGTTTGGTTTCTGAAGGTTTACTGTGTCGTGTGTGAGGTAACAGCTCATAGGCAGATCCTTTTACTTGGAAATCCTGTGCATTGCTGCACTCATGCAACTAAGGGCGTCTGTTACCTCCAAATATAAATGCCTCTCAGAGTCTTTAGAGAGGACTTACACCACACAGGTAAGGAACGAGAACACGATCCTGTTCTCTGGATCAGTAATTCACCATCCCCAGAATGCCATCATTGCTGCTTTTGCCCCCAGGTGGACTTACAGACTGGGCTCCAGTCAGAGCTGATCTCAACATCCTTTAAATCCTGCTACTGAGTGCTTTGCTCTTTTATTATGAGGTGTGTTTATGTAAGTGTGTTGTGCGTATGTGTATGTTCACAAACAAGAAAAACACATAAAAAAACATACATATATTATCTCCTTTCCTCCTGTTCCCTTTAAAAATAAAAAAAACACACCACACCGTGCACAATCAAGGCACAACTCAGCTCAGGACCCCACGCGCAATTAAGGCACAAAACCAGTTCTGAGCTTTGCAATAAAGGTCCAAACCCGTTCAAAAACTCCACGCGCAATTAAGCCATACACCAGTTTTGAACGCCATACGCAATACCGTGGCTCGTCACCTGCCAGACTATATTCTGGGCTTCCAGCCAACCACCCATTTCATATACCGGTGTCTTCTCCGGGCCAGAGGAAACCAGAAACTCACGTTTACTCCATCATCTCGAGCAATCCTTGCAGGGAGCAGAGACTTGCCAATCGGTCAGACAAGAGAGTCGGGACTTTTAAAAAAAGAGGAGTCCTTACCTCTTTGTAGTATGCGCGCTGACCATCTCTCCTGCCGATGGGAAGCCTTGTGCCTTCTGGAGTATCCTGTTCATGATGCCAAAAGATGTTGTAACAGACAAATAAGTTCTGGATCCCGAGGTGAAGTTTAAACAGCTGAGTTTTATTACATGCAAGGAACAATAAGACTGAAGCATTGTTTGGAATACAGGTACAAAACTTCCAGTTTATATAGCACTTTTTGGCCAGTTCTGACATAGTTTGTTTCCATGGTAATGGGGAAAGGTCACGGTGTCCGGACAGTTCCCAGACTTCGACCACTCTTAATGGTCAGTTTTAAGTTTCCTTCCTTGGGGGGGGGGGGGTTTCTAGCTGGCATCTGGAATCCTTATCAGTTATCCCCTTTTTACTGCCATAACTCTAAGCCTGGAATGTCTTGTGTGCAAGAAGTCCAGTTCTTGTGCAGGAAGGAATCAGTTAACCCCTTCTTCACATCTTATATCTTTCTTCATTCCCTCTGAAAAAGTACTTACAGAACAAATGTAAAACTCATTACTTTCTGATGCGATGGCAGCCAATGTGTGCCAGAATGCTCACCACACCAGCTCTCAGTGGGGAGGAGAACAGTGTGATGAAGCCAATTCATAGATGGGGATTATTAGGAGGCATGATTAGTAAAGGCCAATGGGAAATTTAGCCAGGATGCTGGGGTAACACCATAGAGAGTCAGGAAGTCGGTTTTACATCTCGTCCAAAAGACAGCACTTTTTACAGTACAGTTTCTCTGTCACTATACTGGGGCATTAGGATCCACACAGACTGCAGGGTGAGCGCTCTCTGCAGGCTCCACAACACCTCTTCAGGCAGCCTTAATTTACTTACTTTCCTGTTTCCCAGGAGGTCTCCCAGGTACTGACCAGGTTCACACCTGCTTAGTTTTAGTGGGTTGCCAGTTGTGAGTTGCAGGGTGGTATGGTTGCCGGCAATTATTGTGAGCCTAAGGTAGTTGTTTTAGCTAATTTATTTTGACTTCCCCTGATATTAATAATGTTGACTTATTTCTTTTTATATCTGTTGAAAAGGAAAATTCCCTCAGTCCATTACACCTGAAGACATCTGGGGACAGATCTCAAATGGCTTCAATCGGAACATCCACCAAGTAAGAGTTCATTGTTGTTTTACAAAGTCATGTTTTATTTCAGAATCACGTACCTATCTGATAAAATACAATTAGGGAGAAAGCTTAATTAGGAAAATGTAGGCCTTCTCTTGTTTCTATAGTCAAATGTTTTTCTATGTTGTCTTAGGAAACCCAGCAGGATTCCCCTGGTGTGCAAGATGTGCTAGAAGACATTTGACCAGCTTCCTGCTCACTTGAAGAGGGCGTGTATGAAGCGAGCCACACCAGAGGAGATCAGGATGGCCTCTCACCAGGCCAGGAAGGACTTGATGAGTCACCTGAGGAATAGGCAGGTTGTGGATTACGAGAGCATAGAGCTATTGTTCGATGAGGCAAATAGGAACCTGGCTGTGAGCCTGGTGGAGTCCATTGGCTGTTTTGTACGTGGGAAATCTGAAGACAAACCAGCAAGGTGAGAGACTGAATTTTGCCATTTCTTCATTGTATTTTCATAGTTTTTTTTTAAACCGGTTAGCTCGGTTAGTATTTTATGTAATTGTGGTTCCAGATGCCCTATGGAAGCGCCTCCTGTCCAGCAGAAAGAGGTGCAGTCCAGTGACTAAAGAGGATAAGGAAGACGAAGGAGAACATGGGAGTTTTGGAGAACTGGAGCAGCAATACAACTTTCCTCTCGTTTCCAGTTTGATTAATAATTCAACTGGCTCTCACGTATGAAATCATTCTATATATTCCTATGTATTCCTACAGGACCCCAGTAGTTAAGAGTTATCAGAAGGCTCTCTGGAAGAGAGTGGCCCAGGCTGGACTATACAGAAAACACGCTCTGGATGCTCCTCTCCTGGCTGGGTTTAAACAGTACCTTATACAGGACCTGGGTGTGATAAACTGCTCTCAGGAGGTAGTTATTTAAAACTGGGCAGAGACTCCAAAGTACGTATTTTAACCCATTAGCAAAGAATGCACCCATCTGAGATTGTACCAGCTTTAAAAATATTTTTTTTTAGATAGACAACATTTCCAGATTCCTGTTTTTTATGGATCCATCTGAAGCATCCTTGATGTTTGTGAAGGACAATCTCAAAACTGAGGATGACTGGACTGTCTCTCCAAACCATTCCTAATTACATCAAAAACATCAACCGGTTCCTGCGCTATATCCTGAATGCCACTAACCTAAGACAGGAGGATCATAGTCATCAGAAAGAGATATTTTCCATTTGGAGCTCTGATTCCAGTTGGTTTCTAGTTTTACTACATGACGGGAATTGACATTGATGGTACTACTCCTTCTGCCACAGATACACACAGCTGCAGAGTCCTGGTCCGAGCACCAGTGACTGCTGGAAGGTGCTGAGGGCTAAGAGAAAAGAGAGATGTTGAGAGGATACTGGAGAAGACGCACACCTCTGAAGACATCACCATGCCTGAGCAGCTTCTTGTGCTGTATTACCTGCAGGCCATTCTCCAGCTGGAGCACCTGCAGCACCCACGGGTGGTAAAGAATATGACAGTAAGCATGACAGTTATGCATATTTCGGTTGTTTGGTCAAATTCTAACAATGACACTATTATCTGACATTTATAAAGAGAAAGAATAACAATGATAGTCAGGGCTCATCGCTGTCATTTAGGTGGGCTCCCGTTACTTAGGGCCTTAACAGGGAGACTGGAATGGAGGGTGGGGTGAGGGAGAAGATTCTCTCAGCTCTGTTTTCAGTCAGGCAGAATGAATGCACTTGAGAGTGGAAGTGTGAGAGTGGAATTTGATCTCCACCCCAACTTCTCTTCAGTAACTCCATATGGAAGAAGAGTTAGTGAATGGCAAACATCAGGTTCAAACAGCCTCAGCAGCACTAAATTGTAATGATTCTTGATGACACCTCCTCATGTTATATGTAAGCCCCTTCTCTCCTTCACATTCATCTTTTGCACCTCTCTTCCACACCATCCCCTACATGTGAGTCCTCATTGGGATCCCAGCCTCCTCGTTCTACAGAAGCTTAGCACCCAGCCAAGTGGGTCAGACTGACTGACTGAAACACTCAACACTCTCCATACACTTCATTGCTGGGTGCTGCTGTTGCTACTGTAAAATGATCATTGGCAGTTTTGAATCAGATAGGCAGCTTGTGATATCAGATCCAGGAATGGATGCAGAGAAATAATTTTGTGTCACAAAGAGGGCAAAAACTGGCGATAATAGCAGACACAAAGCACACAACCTCCTCTCAGCAGCTGGCATGCTTTGCCCTGAATGAAGAAGAGGAACATGTAAGTCGAATTTACGCTGATATACGGTATTCTCTCCAGTTCATTGCCAACATCTGTCTTCGGCATTCAACAATAGTTGAAAAGTACAATAACTGCATTTTGTACTGCCACTGATAGCATATGTGGAACAGAGACTGAATTATTCTAAATTTCTTCTGTGGGGGAGTCAATTTATAGTCCTTCCAATGACTTGCGAAGACTGCATGAGAAGTAAACCAAATCACAAAGTTGTTTTAATGTATTCATCGAACTGCCTGTGGCTTGGAAACAATCATACACTGTGTGTATGTGTTTGTTTTGTAGATACTACCTCCCATTCATCACCTGCCAGGCTGCCAGGAGGGCATTTGAGACAGCCACAAAGAGGCTCACAGATGCACAGGAGAGCATTGTGGTGGATTATCTGCACATTCAGATGTTACTGCAGAGAAACACTAGAGGATGCTGACACATGACAACATCTGCTCAGCCATTGAAGTCATTGAATGTGTTGCAGAGGAGGGAGCTCAGTAAGTGTCACCATTTTCTGAATAAATGACAAAATATTCATGTGTCAAAAACAGCAATTACTTCATGCTTTTGAAACATCAAAAGAGCAATCGCCAGTAAGTGCTGCAGGATGCACATCTGCTGTGTAACTTGAAGAGAAAACACCACTTTCAGTTCTATTCAGCCAATGTGTTACAGATATTATTGTGATCTAATATTCGTTTTTAAATCAGATCAACACCAGCCCTCGCTGTTGCAGCTGCAGGATCTGGAAATCCGAAGATGGATGATGCCACAGCCTTCTAGGAGCTGACACGGGAGTTTCCAGTGTCGTTAGACGGACAGCTTCCCAGAAAGAAAGAGTGCCTGAGACTGATTGGAAGTCATGACCAACACTGTTAGGACCGGTGGAGATCAGAGCAGAGGAAGATGAGACTGCAGAACATTATTGGTAAGTTTACAAAACTATTATTTACACAGAGAAACTGACAAAGTGAATTTGAAATCAGTTCTGAGGGTTTCTGTTCTGGTTTTCATTCCAGACCATTACGCTAGACAGTTACCAACAGAAGGCCAGGTGACCCGCTATTTTCAAAAGATGGACTGGACTGCAAATACACCAACAGCATCTGAAGTGCTTGAGAAGTGGAAGCCCAACACAGATGCACAACCAAATGAAAGGCAAATTAAAACCTGAAGAGGCCTGAGCATCACTGACGATCCAGTGAAGGGGAAGAAGGTTGTGACTTCCAGGTGTTTCCTGAAGGGAGAGGTAGTGTGTGATCACCATGGCAAGGTCATCACAAAGACAGCTGCAGAAGCCCTAATGGCACAGATGGCAGAGGCAGAGATGAGATGTCTGTTCTTTTTTGATGGACATGCACAAAAATGTGCATTGATGCTTGTGAAGAACAATGCAACTTCTACCCGGATAAGGAGACGATCGGAAGGCAGATAAATTCCTCTAAGAAAAATGACAACATCAGGGCTCTTAGAGAGTCGTTCATAATCAACGGACAGCCCATCATGACAATTCTGTTTATAGCAAAGAGGGACATTGCTGAGGGAGAAGAGCTCCTCTTTCATTACAGAGTTTCGAGGAAAT